>NC_136524.1:57680524-57823024 GCF_053919585.1 Euprymna scolopes
ATATATATATATATGTGTGTGTGTGTGTGTGTGTGTGTGTGTTTATATGCATAGATGAATATATATATATATATGTGTGTGTGTGTGTGTGGGTGTGTGTGTGTGTGTGTGTGTATGTGTGTGTGTGTGTGTGTGTGTGTGTGTGTGTGTGTGTGTGTGTGTGTGTGTGTGTGTGTGTGTGCATTCAGGGTCGTTCACTATCGTATTTATTAATCCTTTACTTTTTACTTTTTTGTTTCATTCCTCGGAGTACGCGGATAGATTGCACTTAATGACCCGGTGTCAGGACGCGACTAGAAATGTACGCACTAACCCCATTCGTGGGATAACGTAAACGGTGAAGTTTAAACAACCGGATGAGTTCGATCGACGGAGATGTCGCTTAGGATCGGAACGTGTCACAAAAGAGTTGGGATGGATTCTATTAATTTGTCCCCAACTCGAACACCTGGCCGTGCTTATCTTTGACAACGAATACAGCAGGCAGAATGAGAGCGTGCGCACGAGCACGCACTCTAACTTATATATCCACACACACACACACACACACACACACACACACACACACACACACACACACACATATATATATATATATATATATATATATATATACATGTCTGCTATGTGATGCTAATCTTACAAAGAAAATAATTATACGATGAAGGTACACACTCCGTCAAAAATTCCCGAATAAAAATTATCTTTCTTCAATGTTCACACTAATGTTCCCATAAAAGAACGTTTTAGTCGGTCAAGTCAAAAATAAAAAGGCAAAATTGTTGCAATTATCTTCTTGTATGAGAACTAGATTGAGTAATCCATATATATAAAAGCGAAAATGTATGTATGTGTGTATGTTTGTGTGGCTGCTAAAAACTTTCGACAGACACAACAAAAATTCACAAACTCGGTATGATATCGAAGCTCCATCCTTCGCTCATATACATCGTAAGTCCTCGACTGAGCTCTATTTATAATTTCCACTGTACAACTCACCTGACTACAACTACTATCACTCTCAATTTCTTTCTCACTCACTCACTCCCACTCTCTTTCTATCTTTCTCCCTCTCGCTCTTTCTTTCTCTCTCTCCCTCCGTATCTGTGTATTAAAAACCAAGCCAAACAACATGGCAAATTTTCTTTCTTTGAACATTTCAGATATCACGAGTTTGCGCCAAAACTGTCAATAGCATGGTCGTCTGATGCAAGCAAATATTTGTTGAGCTGTCTTATTGGAAAATAAATACTTATTAAGTAGTGCCGAAAATCTGCAGCCGGAACTAGCTCCTGTATTACCAAAGTTGTTTAAACGTTGCCATAAAGAGAGGTGCTTCCCAACTTCCTGGAAAAAATCTGCAGTCTTCCTAGTCTAAAAGAATACAGGGTATCGGTTTTCTGCATCTAAGTACACAACAATCAATCTCCTGTGTGCCATGAGTAAATTGCTTTTGTCTGTGATAAATAGAGAAGTTGTCAAAAGCTTCATCAAAAATAACCTATTCAGTGACAAATAATATGGTTTCTCTTCTAAGAAATCAAAAGCTGATGTGCTGACGGTAGTAAAAAAAGAATCAGTGAGTCTATTGATGATGGCTTCGTTTTAACAGCCATAGCTCTTGACATATCTATGATATTTGATAGAGTTTGACGTAAAGGTCTACTTCACAAGATTTCCATTCAGTGAGACATGGAAAATCATAACTACAAGTTGTTTAAGTATTTAAATATGGTAAAGTAAGGGAGTTACTAAAAAGGATATAAAAATCCACATGCAAAATGTATGGAAAAATCCGAAGTGAATGTCTTTAATAGCAGTAATGGGATCCAATCCGTATTTTGAGTAATCCACATGACAAGGTAATAGTCCGAAGTATACTTAATATTTTTATATCAATATAAATATGAGCTCCCGATTGCACTCTAAAACACCTTCAGATTGTGAATGAAATCAAATCAAATCGTCTTCTGCAGACAGGCAAAGGAAATGAAATGAAGAGAAAATGAAGAAACATCAAATATTATATAAAGATATTAAGTATATAAAATTATTTGTATTTTATTAAACAAATCCACCAGACCTATATAATAATTTTTATCGGACTCATTTTATAAACAAAGAAACCCCAGTAAAAGGCCTACTTCAGGCCATTACCTTGTCATGTGGATTACTCAAAATACGGATTGGATCACTTTACCACACTGCTATCAAATACATTCACTTCTGATTTTACCATGCATTTTGGATATGAATTTTTATATCCTTTTCATTAACTTCCCTTACTCTATAATATGTAAATGCTTAAAAAAACTTTTAATTGTGATTTCCATGTCTCACTGACTTTAGCAAATAACGTGTTAACCATTATAATTATTTGCTAATATTTTCTCCTCTGAAGAGATGGTAGAAATCGAAATCCTATATGATAAGAAGTTATAGTATTTCAAATGTATTCTTTGTCTTACATAGAATAATAAAATCTTTTGAATTGAAATTTAACCATTTCACGTCATCAATTTTAAAATTTATTGAATGACTAAAATTTGATTTATTTGCTCTATCTGGTATATTGAGCAATTTTTATTTAGATGGGATAGTACTTTTAGAATATTACTTCCAATAATATTTTGTAATACCAATAATCACAGGTTTCCATATATATATATATATATATATATATATATATATATATATATATATATATATATATATATATATATATATATATATATGTGTGTGTGTGTATATATATGCATAGATCATCATATAACAGATAAATTAGATCACGCTGACTGAAGTAAACACATTTAAAAATATTTTTTTTTAATTCAACGTTATTTCACGCAGTTAATGGTAGATGAATTGATAGGGTCTTTGCTAATCGAGCCAGAGATTGCTTTGTTGCCGGGTGCGAATCCATCCACTAGTGCAAATCGTGACACCCTGCACTGAAGATCACCGAAAGGATGAAACACTATTGTCTAAGGTAAATAATTATATATATATATATATATATATATATATATATATATATATATATATATATGTATATGCATATATATATTTATATATATTAAATTGCATATCTATCTCTATCTTGCATATTGAGCAATTCTTGTTTAGATGGGAGGACTTATAGAATATTACTGCCAGTAATATTTTGTAAACTTTGCAATCTCACGTTTCCATAATAACTGATTGTTAAATAAAAACTATTCTATAGTATATATATATATATATATATATATATATATATATATATATATATATATATATATATGTATATATATATATATATATATATATATATATATATGCGGATATTATGAGGAGTATAGAATTATTAAATATTGAGTTAATATATACCAAATTTAGGATAATGAATTTTTTAAACAATTATAGAACCAGACCTGTTTTTCTGGGGGGTTTTATTGATCATATTAAAATTAGTCTATACGTAGCTAATATATATATATATATATATATATATATATATATATATATATATATAAACTTCAATAAAGACTTTTCATATCTATCTACGTAAGTATACTTTGATAATTATATTTCAGTTTGAAGAAATGTGGTATAATAAAATTATGGGGTGTTCGTTCGCACCTGACCTCCATAGAATAAAAGTTTAACAATGTTTTTTAATATAGATCCTTAGAATATTGTGATAAGTGTTTCAGTGTGAACAGGTATGGTTTAATAAATTATGGGGTTTATCTATTTTATTTTTACTTTCATCATATTTTGCTTTGGTTTTGATACCCCCACCCTTCATTTTCATAACCTATCATACTTTCATAAATCAGATTCCATTTTCTTTAGGTTGTTCTTGAACCCAGTCAACGACGATTACTTTTGCTAGTATATATATATATATACTAGTTGTACCAGGCCACGCGTTGCTGTGGCTCAGTTTGTTAAAATTGAACACATTCCTCAAGATTAATTGCATTTTGCTCGTTTATTTAATTTTATTATTTTTTGCAATTTTTTTAATCAAGAAAAGTTGTTATTTTTTCCCCAAAAAAAAGTTTAATTTTTTACCATAAATTGTTAGGGGAAAGTTTTTTTTTTAGGAAAACTTTCACTTTTTTTAAAAAGAAATTTGGCAGTAAACGTTTCTCTTTGAAAACGGAATTTTTATTATAAAAAGAACAGATGAATGCTTTACATGAACACTGTAAATAGTTATGTGAATGCAGAGAAATGTTTGAGTCTTTTTTTCAAGAGAATGTACAAATCATTATTTTTTTTGCAGATGTTCAGAAAATAAACAGAAAAATACTTCCATCATTAATTATGCAAAAAAATAAATAAAATGTTGATTTAGTGTTTCAACATTATGCTTATAAATTACGATAAAACTTGCTGAGTATGCGCTGTTTTACGGTTGTTGTAAATATGGAACGGAAACTTAAATTTCACTTCGTTTTAATCTTTCTTAATTTTTTAATTGTGCCCTCCCAAACGAATATAATCAAAACAGTAAAATTCAACAATTGTACTTTATGTATATAAAACACAAAATATTAAAAAAAGAAAAGTTAATAACGACAGGGAAATAATTCCATTTTTAAACGAAAAAGTCAGTTTGGTATATCTTTTTGTTATTTTTTACATAAGTCCAGCTTACCATTCACATTGGAAATGCCGACATTTATAGGTAGTCGGGTACGTTTACAACGAATAAACACTCCAATCTAGTAGATGTATCGGAATTTTTGTAGGAATTTTTGACACCCCTATCACGAAACTGCGAATAAAATATAAAAAAACTCGTAATTTCCCTTTTAAAAGTGGGTTGTTTATTTTCTTTATGGATTATACTTCCAAAATAAACTATTAAAGTTGTTTTAAAAGTAATAGAAATATTTATTTTTTTTTTAAAACAGTAATGAATTTTACGAACTCAATATTTTTCAATTTTTAAACTTTAAAAATCTATCAAAATTTTTCTATTGACTCTATTTTTACGATATTTTCAGGGTCAATGTGAAATTTTATGCTCTTTCCAATAAATCGAATATAATATTTTAGACAAACGTATTTTTTAATTCTCACACCCCATTTTCAAGTGTCTATTAAAAAGTAAATAATTAGTTTACTCACCAAAGTTTTATATATCACAAATTGAAGAGAAAAGGTCAATAAATAATATATTCAAATTTAACACAGAAAAGTAGTTTTTTAAAAATTTACCTGTAAAGTTCGAAGATTAAAACCTTTTTTTTAAACTATGTTGTTTGTTTTTTCTTGTTTTTTTATGAAACCTTGATTCTTGCTCCTTTAATTGAAAAATAAATAGGGCTTGAATTACATGTTTCGAGTAGTTATAAGCTTGGAGAGACAGGGGGTCGAATAATTAACGCCTCACATTTTGAAATGCCTATTAAAAAGTAAATAATTTACTCACCAAAGTGTTATATATCACAAATTGAAAACAAAAGGTCAATAAATAATATATTCAAATTTAAAACAAAAAAAGGTAGTATTTGCAAAGCCCGAAGTTTAAAACCTGTTTTTAAAAAAAACCCGCTGTTTTTTTTTTTAATGAAACATTGGTCCTTGCTCCTTTAATTGAAAAAGAAATTAGGGCTTCAGTTACATTTTTCGAGGAGTTATAAGCTTGGAAAGACGGGGTGGAATTAATCACTATTTTTCACGAAATTTCTGACACACCTACCAATCTACCCATGTTAAGAACGGCTTTCGGAATAGACACCCCTAACCTTGCCAGCATACCCGAAAAGCTATAAAAGTTTACGTGTCGAATGTGAACGATGAGTTGGACGTAATGTAAAAATGTACCGAATTTAAAAGGGAACGAAATTCAAATTCCAGTTCCATTTTTACAACAACCGTAAAGCAGAGCATTCTATGCAAATTTTACCTAACTTACTGTATTAATGCTATTTTTTTCAGCAAAAAATAAATATCTTAGGTTTTGCTATAAATTCCTAAACTCATTTCACCCTAAATAATTTAGGTGACTGAAATATGAATCTAATTGTATCTTTAGTTTCCTGAATAGTATGCGAGAAATTCATTTTTCTTCGGGTTATATCGAATTCATTAATACGGACTTTAGCGGCTTTTTCGTAATGTTACTGTAAAAATTATTTTTTATTGTTACAAATTACGATTCTTTATTTATATAAAAAAAGGCAAAAATAAATTTTTGGGTTTTTTATTTACTACTGAAAACCATGACTTTAGTAAAGGTATTTTTTGTTTAAACAAAATAAAACATTTTAACTAAGAGTTAAGTAAACATAATTAGTTCTGCGATCATTATTTGAAAAATACTGCAATTTTTAAGTAAAGGGAGGGGTCAAAATGTTTATACACTTTGAGCGTCGGCATTCATTTTGTCTGTACCTACCTACCATTTTACGATGAATATTTGATAGGAAAGCGACCACGTGTGGCTAATTAAAATCAAATTTCAATCACAATAATCATGTGATTAAACCCATTGAAAATGTACCAATATTGTAAACACATTCTGTTTACATTAAGCCTGTAGTGTTGAGACCAAAATATCCTTTTAGTGATGCAGTGTTGGCAACTGAGATTTAAAAAAAAAACTCGCGAGATCAGGAGAAAGAAATGTCCAGAAAGTCGCTAGATTTTTAACTTTTATCATCTGAAATTTTCAAAAATCGCTAATCCCCCCACTCCATATTTTAACTTCCTACCATAAAAAAATTATAAATATAGTATATTCAACATATAAAATGTTTCCTGTTTTCTCACTATATGTTTCTGGAATTATATTGAAGCGGTTAGCTTCCCAGAGTCTTACATATTTTATCAGCTAGTTTTACCTATTTTTTCAGAGAGGGTATATTCTTTTTGCAGGAAACAAATCATAAACTCAAACTTTTTATGATAAAAGTTAAATTAAAATATACTGCAAATTAAACATCACAATAATGGTGCAACATATTTTGAAATTAGAAAAACAAAAAAAGTGTGTTTTAGCATGTTAAAAGTATTTAGGTTGGTTGATAATTAAATTCTACTGTATTGGTATAAGTTTTTTTTGCTGTTGTTTCTTGCTTTTTACAATTTTCGACTAAATACTTCTAAATTAAGCGGGGTTGCTTAGATCGTATTTAAACTAAACTTCGGAGGTTGGAATGTCCCCCACCTAAAATGTACTTGGAAAAATCGATTTTATAGCGAGATTTAAGAATGGTTAGCCGAAAAAAAGGTGAAAAACAAAACAAATAATCAGTAAATAATTGTTACCAAAGGCAATAAATGCTACTTTCTTTTACTAACATGAATGAGTTTATTTTATTTTCAAAGTATTTTCAAGCGCTTTTCTTTTTTTAATCTAAAATTGCGGGTGTGTGGGTGCCAAATATCTCCAGATTTTCTAGAATCACCCGCTAGATTGCAAACGAAATCTCTAGATCTTGCAGGAAAACCGGTAAATTGGAAACACTGGGCAGGTGACAGGAAGCGGTAATAAATAATTTTCTCATAATAAAAAAATGGCCCATTGGTACAAAGAAAACCATCTATTTATCATAGAAAAATTAAGTAAAATGTTATAATTAAAAAGAAATATATGAAAACACGCATGGATATAGTAAACATATTATACCAAAACTTGGAAGCCATCCGTCCAGTGGTTTTTTAGACTATTAATTGTGAACGAACCAATAGTTACATTTTTATACACACACACACACACACACACACACACACACACACACACACACACACACATATATATATATATATATATATATATATATATATATATATATATATATATATATATATATAGCTCGTTTTCTTACAGAAGAAAATGGTCGGAAAATGCAAGCTAGCAGATCCCCATCTGACTTTTATTTTCTTGCTAAAGTGCCATAATTTAGTTCATGAAGTAATTATTAGCGAGCTAACTTTTACGATTAAACAAATTAGCGCATGTATAATTGGTGAATATGTCCATAATTTAAGGATCCAAAACGATAGTAAAGTTTAGGTGACAGGTCATTGTTTTTTTTTCTCCTGAACTAATGCTTATGAGTAGCTGAAGGTCATTTGAGGATAAAAGTAGTAAAAAGACGTTTTTTTATTTACTAATGGGTAAACATTTTTCAAAGATATTGGTAAATAAAATGATAATAAATTTGAAGATGCCCACACGCTCTTTTCTCAAAGCAACACATTGAGAATTAAAAGCATGGTACAATAGTGGAAATGATGGAAATTATAATGGACTTCCGGTCTCAGAGGGACGAATATTAAATTTATGGATATGAAATCATGATACACTTCCGGTCTCAGGGAGACGGATATGAAATTTATGGATATGAAATCATAATACACTTCCGGTCTAAGAGAGACAGATATGACATCTTATGGATATGAAATCATCATGCACTTCCGGTCTCAGAGAGACGGATATGAAATCTTATGGATATGAAATCATAATGCATTTCCGGTCACAGAGAGACGGAGATGAAATCTTATGGATAAGAAATCATCATGTACTTCCGGTCTCAGAGAGACGGAAATGAAATTTTATTGATATGAAATGATAATGCATTTTCGGTCTCAGAGAGACGGATATGAAATTTATGGATATGAAATCAAAATGCATTTCCGGTGTCAGAGAGACGGAGATGAAATCTTATGGATACGAAATCATAATGCATTTCCGGTCTCAGAGAGACGAATATGAAATTTATGGATATGAAATCATAATGCAATTCTGGTCTCCGAGAGACGGAGATGAAATCTTATAGATATGAAATGATAATGCACTTCTGGTCTCAAAGAGACGCATATGAAACCTTATGGATATGAAATCATAAGCACCTCTGCTCTCAGAGTGACGGATATGAAATCTTATGGATATGAAATCATAATGCTTTTCCGGTCTCAGAGAGACGGATATGAATTTTTATTGATATGAAATCATAATGCTTCTGGTCTCAGAGCGACGGATATGAAATCCTATGGATATGAAATCATAATACACTTCCGGTCTCAGAGAGACGGAGATGAAATCTTATGGATATGAAATCCTAATGCTTCTGGTCTCAGAGCGACGCAGATGAAATCATATGGATATGAAATCATAATGCACTTCTGGTCTCAGAGCGACGAATACGAAATCTTATGGATATGAAATTATAATGCTTCTGGTCTCAGAGCGACGGAGATGAAATCTTATGGATATGAAATCATGATGCATTTCCGGTCTCAGAGACACGGAGATTAAATTTTATTGATATGAAATCATAATGCATTTCTGGTCTCAGAGAGACGGAAATGAAATTTATGGATATGAAATCATAAAAACACTTCCGGTCTCAGAGAGACAGATATTAAAACTTATGGATATGAAATCATAATACACTTCCGGTCTCAGAGAGACGGTGTGAAATCTTATGGATATGAAATCATAATGCACTTGCTGAAATTTTATTGCATTTTTGGTGTCAGAGAGACGGAGATGAAATTTTATTGATATGAAATCATAATGCATTTCCGGTCTCAGAGAGACGGAGATGAAATTTTATTGATATGAAATCATAATGCATTTCTGGTGTCAGAGAGACGGATATGAAATCTTATGGATATGAAATCATAATGCATTTCCGGTCTCAGAGAGACGGAGATGAAATTTTATTGATATGAAATCATAATGCATTTCTGGTGTCAGAGAGACGGATATGAAATCTTATGGATATGAAATCATAATGCATTTCCGGTCTCAGAGAGACGGAGATGAAATTTTATTGATATTAAATCATAATGCATTTCCGGTCTCAGAGAGACGGAGATGAAATGTTATTGATATTAAATCATAATGCATTTCCGGTCTCAGAGAGACGGAGATGAAATTTTATTGATATTAAATCATAATACACTTCCCGTCTCAGAGCGACGGAGATGAAATCTTATGGTTATGAAATCATAATGCACTTGCGGTCTCAGAGAATCGGATATGAAATCTTATGGATATGAAATCATAATACGCTTCTTGTCTCAAAGCGACGGAGATGAAATCTTATGGATATGAAAGCATAATGCACTTCTGGTCTCAGATAGAGTGCTATGAAATTATTATAGAGAAGTACAATTAATATAAGTAAAAGTGAGGTTTTAAGCATTAGTCGGACTGATCAGTAATAGATACTTGACAGCGGTCTCGATTGAAAACGCCAGTTTTAAAATTACGAAGCTAAATTATTTGTTCTTTATCATGGGATCACAACTCAGACAACAGCAATTATTCCTCCGTTGTTGGAAATATAACTCTTGAAATTTGAGAACTAAAGTACAAAACAAGGGAAGCGAATGTTACGAGAATATTGAAAGTAAACCCAAGCCTCACTTTTTTCTATTGATTAAATTATAATTGCAAAAATCAATACCTGAAAAACAAAATGTTGCATATACGCTTGCTGTACGCACAACCCGTCTGTATATTAAGTTTATATTATGTTCAATGATTTTCAAAAAATTGTCTGTTATTTTTAGCCGGCTTTTGATTACGTATTTATCACACTTCCATATCGACAGCAACTTAATGATCCAATCTCATAATAGGTTTTTACAAATTAACGCACACCAACTTAATCTAAACAGTGGGACTTAATAGAGTGCCTCTCTTCATTCACACATTTATGTTTTCACGTGTGAATTCATGAAAGCTAATGTCGGAACTCTGTTTATTCTTTTTCTAGCTTTTTTTATCAAATAGAAATATGCCTAGTGAGTGAAGATTAGCAGACCGTATCAATTTGACCAAAGGCATAAAATCAACTATGACCCTTTTTATTTCCTCATATATATTTTTGTTTATTGGACTTAATCACGCATGAGCGAAGTGCATAATTTCCGGTCCGCTAGTTAACGTATCATACAATACTTTCCGATCGTCGCCATTACTTCATACAGGAAAAATCACAGATTATCGTATTATTTTTTTGTTTGGAAATGTGTACATTGCATATAAAATATCTCCCATATCCCCCTCTCGCTTTCTTGTATTTATTCTTTCTTTCTCTATCTATCTATCTATCTATCTATCTATCTATCCATTGCTTTGAACACTTATATCCATGCTGATAATTTAACAAGGATGATATTTTACGTCTCGAGAGAATTAAATATTTTAATAAGAGTTATATACATGTATATATGAATAAATACTTGATAATAAATTATATATATATATATATATATATATATATATATATATATATATATATATATATATATATTAGCAAAAGTGCCCGTCCTTGACTGGGACTGATTTATGAAAGTATGATAGGTTATGAAAAGGAAGGGTTGTAAAGAGATACCTTCGAATTTGGGGGTTTCAAAACCAAAGCAAAATATGATGAAAGTAAAAATAAAATAGATAAACCTCATAATTTATTATACCATACCTGTTCACACTGAACACTTATCACAATTTCCTGTGGATCTATATTAAAAAAAACCTTGTTAAACTTTGTGACATATTTCCATTCTATGGAGGTCAAGCGCGAACAATCACCCCATAATTTTATTATACCATATTTCTTCAAACTGAAACATAATTATCAGAGTATACTTACGCAGGTAGATATGAAAAGTCTTTATTAAAGTTTGTGCCTATTTCCATTCTATGCAGTCCAGGCACGAACGCAGACTCCACAATTTTATTATACCATCCCTATTTAAGTTGAAACATATTTATCAAAGTATCATTATGTATATCTTATATCAAAAACACTTGTAAACGTTTTTAAATTTGTTTTTATTTCCATACTTTGTGCGTACGCAGACCCCACAATTTTAATGAGTCATCATTATGCCAGATCAAACATACTCATTCCTGTGCCTCGATACATCTTCTATCATTATATGTGATCAGTTTTCTATAATAGTCAACCATATAGGAGACTATTCGTGACCAGACACACACACAGACGTTCAGCTTTATATATGTACAGATAGATAGATAGATAGATAGATAGATAGATAGATAAATAGATAGATAGATTGATAGATAGATAAATAGATAGATAGATTGATAGATAGATAGATATATCTATATATCTATATAAATATATATATATATATATATATATATATATATATATATATATATATATATTATTTCTTTATTAGCTGGTTGGATAACCGCGTCGCTTGTCGAGACGAAGTAGATCCATTTCACAGTGTGATTTCGGCGCTGTTTGCTTGATCTGTGTTAGTTAATAGAATTTCTTGTGTGCGGGTCGTTTATTCAGTTGGCAGTATGCTTGCGCCGCATGCAGGACACTCGAGTTACGAATACTGAGTTCGGATTTGTCTTACTTAGGAGCCCAAATGAGGGCGAAACTCGAGTCTTTGACTAATGGTTCGTTGACTACCATGGCTCTTGTGAGCTGCAACGTTGTTTCGCTGTGGAATTTATATATATATATATATATATATGTGTGTGTGTGTGTGTGTGTGTGTGTGTGTGTGTGTGTGTGTGTGTGTGTGTGTGTGTGTGTGTGTATCAGGTTATTATTTGCAGGTTAATATTTTCCAGAGGTTAAACAACCAATTAAGTTTGAAAGAGATCAATGCAAGAGTGCTTAAATCCAAAGTAAGACAAGATATAATAAGCTTTTATATGTCGCTATACATTCATGAGCATGTTTCGGCCAGCTACTTACGATAAGTAAAATACCTTATCAGCCTCTTATAGAAAAGTAAAATCTGCAACCAAATTTTGAGGAATTTACAGCGTTCATTAAAAGGTCATGTCCCGTGATATTCAAAATGAAATAAGTTAGTGGCATTTTATATATGAGGTAACGATAAAAGACAAATGTGGAAAGGAGACTAAAAAGTGTATATCAAAATAGAGAGTAAAAAACAGAGAGGAACAAGAGAGGAAAGAAAAAAAAAGAAAGAAAAAAGTAAAGGAGAAGAAAATGGAAATGGAACAGCATACAAACGATAATAATAATTTCATTATAATAATGATGAAAGAATAAAATAAAAAAGTAATAAAATCATTAGTAATAAAAACAATAATAGCCGTTATAATAATAAAAAAATTAAAATCATAAAACTATAAGATTTAAAATCACATCAGATAAACACCTTTAAATTGTTAGAGACTTCTATGTTTCATTCTTGCGAAATGATCAGTCTAACGATAACTGTTTATAAAATTATTTCCTTACAAAATTTATCTTTTAGGATAACAATCTTTTTTTAATTCGAGAAAAGTTTGAGAAATATCCCTATAAACAAAATAGCTGTAATAATCCCAAGAACTTTATGGGGATAGCCACCAGTAATATAACACTTAAAATAATAAAGTGAAAAATCAAATTGTTGTTGTTAATAATTATAACAATAAACATTTGAAATGAAAAGCATTAATTTTTATAAACAATAATAATAATAATAATAATAATAATAAGAAGAAGAAGAAGAAGAACAACAACAACAACAACAACAAACCCGACAGCAACAACAGCAATAATAATATTAATAATAATAGTAACAGCAATAATAATAATAATAATAATAATAATAATAATAATGATAATAATAATAATAATAATAAGAAGAAGAACAACAACAACGTTATTTTAGCTGACCTTTGAAAACTAACTATTTTTGTTTACAAGCCAAGTAGAAAAGTTACTAGTAAAATGCACGTGACTTTTGGAATATGACATATTCGTTCTGCGACGAGTACCTATATCAGGAAATTTTTCTGTATATTAAAAAAAGTAAGTTTAATTGTAAATATGCATTTTATGTTGAGACTTGAAGGTATATACATTTGGATTTCTTCAAATATTTTTTAAAACAACGTTCGTTACAAAAGAGTATATTGTGTTATTAAACCTTTTACTGATTAAATAATTTTGCTTTGCTAGTTTTATAAAATAAAATTGGTTGAAAAAAGATTGTTTCACTTTGCAATGCACTTTGGAAGATTGTCCGTGAAAAAATAATCACACAATCTCAAAAAGATAAGCGTTTTATTATTTTTAGTTGTCAGTTGGAAAAAATCACTCGCAAATGCAACTATTTCGCTCGCGGCTTAAAGCTTTAAAAGAGTAAAAGTGCTTAAAGTCGATGTCTTTAATTTGCAAAATAAGGACGTGCGTGAACATATTAGGACCCCATTTATCAATATCATATTTGATAGAACCTGGGAGCGCTTCAAGTCACAGGTATATACTAAATGATCTGAAATTATTGGTCTTAAGTAGAACAAACGAGAATTTATTCAAGGAAACTGATTCTAGAGTAGCCTATATTTTGGAAACGAACAATGAGGTTCATCATATGTTTATGCGTCTATATATCACTACTAATAACTAGGGCTATGACAACAGCTTGTTCTTTTCATTGTTGTGACTCAAGTATATATCCGACACAGTTAGACACAGTTAATCAACCGAGAACCACGTCACTCTATATAAAAGCCTGTAAGATATCGACGGATACACAATCGAGAGTCAAAACAATGAACAGGGTATGCTGGTGTAATAGCCCTAATAATTATATATATATATATATATATATATATATATATATATACATATATATATATTTATATATATATAAAATAAAAAAAAAATATATATATAAATAAAATATATATATAATTACTATATGTGTGTGTAATTACTATATATATATATATATATATATATATATATATATATATATATAATAAAATTACAATTACGATCCCGCATTTTGGTAATTTCTCCCCTCTGATGAGAAGGAAAGTATTTCTTCGAAACTCCGCGGATTATGGACTATCCACTTATTAAGTGTTTCCTTTTCAGATTAAATGTTTTTAACTCTTTTTCAACGTTATATTAACTATTTGCTCTTCATATATATATATATATATATATATATATATATATATATATATATATATATATATATAAAGAGCAAATAGTTAATAACACGTTGAAAAAGAGTTATATATATGTATATATATATATATATATATATATATATATATATATAATTATTAGGACTACATTATTAGGACAACAGAATATTCTTTTTATTGGTTGACTTTCGGGTATATACCCGACATAGTTAAACACAGTTAATCAATCGGGACCCACATCACTCTATATAAAAATACACACTCGAGATTCAAAAGAATGAAAAGAATATGCTGTTGTCCTAGCTCTACTAATAACTAAAGATATATATTTCAAACATATCAGATGGACAACGTATGGCGCGGTGTCTATTAATTTGCGCTAACCGTCTCTGTGTAAATAGAAGAGACATAGCGATAATTTCGAGCCTATGGGTGTTCGATAAAATTGTTTCCTTTTCTCTTTTCTCCATACATTTTCCTCTATCCTCTAAAATGATTTTTGGTATTTTGACCCCCTTTTATTAAACGATACTCCCACCCTCGTTGCCGACGTTAATTTTGAAAAGTGTCGGCCGAAAGATGTCTTAATAGAGTCTTTTATACCCCACCCCTTATTTACCCGCTTTTGTCTAGTTTTCTGTTTTTAAACATTGCATTGGATCTACGTAGACAAAATATTTTAGAAGATATTTTTTTGCCTGTTCGTTATTAAGCTTTTTCTTATTTAATAATATATGTTAAATTATATTTAAAAATGCCTCAACAATTAAAAATAATGGCACGGCGACCAGTATTATTAAATGTTTTATGAAATTATGTATGATTAAATATTTTTTCATACATATATAAACTCTATATTTTTATCGGATATATGGCTGTAGATCGGAATATAGTTGTTAAACTTCCTAAAAAGTACTAAAAAGTCATGTCAGAATTACAAACCGGCTGAAAATCCACCGTTCAACCGTTTGGAAAATTGTCAAGAACTTTAAAGAGGCGAGTAACACAGGGGAAAGGGAGGAAGAAAATAAAGTATCCTTTCAACTTATTCAAAATACGATTGTAGTATTGAGTAACTGCAGGACATTTGCTACAGCAGCTGGTATGGGCAAATCCATCATGCACAAAGTGTTGAGAGATGATATCGGACTAAAACTTTTTAAGATGCTGTATCGTCATGAGATGAGAGACCTTCATGTGGCAATGAGAGCCCACAAGTGCAGATAAATATTGAATAACATTGATGAAGGACCGTCGCATAACCTGATATTAACAGGAGATGAAATTCGATATCCAGCAATTGGTAAACCAGCAAAATTAGTTGCTTGGGCCTCCTCGTTCCTACTGAAGGAAGGGTCGTCACGAGACGTCAAAACCCCCAGTTTGTAATGGTTTGTGTATAGCAACCGGAAAATCGCTCCTCCGTTTTGTCCACTTTGTAGTCAAGTTGAACTCTCAGCAGTACATCGCGGAGAATTTGGAGCGTTGTTTGCTATCTTGGACCAATCATCATTTTCAAGACGAGCCATGGACCTTGCAATAGGATTCTGCACCCTCTCAATGTTCCAGGTTCACACAATACTGGATTCAGAGATAAACCCCTTGCTCTATATGCAATACTCTCCTTCATAAGCCAGAAAGTAGTCTAGATTTTAACCTCTTGAATTACTCTGGCATATCTTGGTGGATATGCTCCACTCCTCATCCAACTGTGAAAGCACTTAAGGTCAGAATCTTTGAGTGAGGCACCATTTATCAAGAAACACACCGTACCGCTTGTGCCTCGTTCACAATCAGTTTGCAGGCACCAGTAAAAAACAAAGGATGGTATATTAAATATATATATTATTTTGAAAGCTTTAACTTAATCCATCTAATCATAAACAGCAATACAGTTTCGCATTCTAGTATATTGGGTTGAGGACAAAAGGTGTGTTGCCTCTCTCTCTCTCTCTCTCTCTCTCTCTCTCTCTATCTATCTA
The DNA here is from genome assembly GCF_053919585.1 of Euprymna scolopes. Classification (NCBI taxonomy): domain Eukaryota; kingdom Metazoa; phylum Mollusca; class Cephalopoda; order Sepiida; family Sepiolidae; genus Euprymna; species Euprymna scolopes. The sequence goes on from NC_136524.1 coordinate 57,697,415, forward strand.
TCTATCTATCGATCTATATATAGTTATATATTTATATATATATATATATATATATATATATATATATATATATATGTGTGTGTGTGTGTGTGTGTGTGTATGTATTCTTTATCTTTATTCATTCGTACCGCGAAGGAGGAAAAACCGGGAATAAAATGTGATGTCCTTCCTGTTACCACCACAGCCAAATCGGAAGTGACGTAGGTTTAAATTAAGGCTAGACACTCGAAAAGAGGGGATGGCTTTCAAAAATATCGACGAAAAAAGCTACCCCTATCTGTAGAAATGTGCCCCGTTGAGGGTGGAGAAATTAATGTTTTTAGCCAATTGTTCGATGTTTGTTGTCTGAAAGGTCCAGCTTCAAAACGATACTGATCTTGTGAAAATCCGTCACCTCTGTCGAAAGTTTTAGGAAGACATGCAAACCTACATGCATACATTTATATATTTGTATCTTAAATTTTCGACCCAAACCGATTAAAAAACTTTCCCTATCTCTGACTACCCTTTATATAAAATTTCAAGTGTTTAGATCAGAAATTGTCTGAGTAATTTGGTAGAGACCGCAGAGGTAAAATATTTTTAAACTTTGGCCTCTCTTATGACCCCTTAACATTTATTGTTTTGGGCTACTATCAAATTATTAAGTAGGATCCACGTCCAAGGAACCTATATCTAAAATTTCAAGTGTTTAGATCCAAAAAATGGTGGAGGAGTTTGGTCAAATCGTTGAACTCTGACCCCTTAATCGTTGAACTCTGACCCCTCTTGCTGACAACTGATTACAAAGATTTTCCCTAAATCTCACTACAATGTATGTCAAATTTCGAGTCTGTGGACTAAAATTGACAGAGTTATTGTGTAGGGAAATTACACAGACAGGCAGACAGATACACAGACAGACAGACAGACAGACAGACAGACACGTTCACTTTTATAGATATATATATATATAGATAGATTATGTGTGCCTCTGAATTTTTTTGTTAGTCTGTATCTAATCATGTCTCTTATTTCAGCTCGCTTTCCTCGCAAAACACAATCGCGCACTAATAGACATACAAAATCCAGTTATAAACTAAACAATGAAGGACAAATAAAAGGACAACATTTTTCCCCGCGTGCAGACAAAATAATGGCTAATCGTGTTAACGTAACACGAGAAAGGAAATAATCTAATCAGATTCACTGCGTTCACGATGATTATAAATGTATTACTACTAATAAAGATAAACAAAACCAAACAAGCTGCATTCATAAAAATAACTCCTCGTTTTGATCTATTCAACAATTTCCCATTCGATTTTGCCAGACCGCTACAAACCGCTCGCATCGGTTCCATTCTAGTTTTCAGTATTGTTTATTTTCTTACCGCTTCGTTTAATCTAAATGGCGTCTCTCGACAACTATGGAAAGTCGTTAATGAATTTTGACATTGGATTTCTTTCATATTTTTTTTTAAATGTTTATAATGAAAATCCCGTTTCGACCGTTTTTTTGTTCTTTTTTTTTAAGCTAAATCAAAATAATATATGTTATATATTGTTCTTTATGATGTTGCGTTGAATGATTACACAAATTGACATATGAATGTACATCTAAACACGAACAAAAAGTGGACAGAATACTATAATACACACACATATGTATATATATATATATATATATATATATATATATATATATATATATATATATATGCATATATTCCAGGTTAAACGTATGCTTGAGTGATAACTAGGGTTAGGCCATGAGAACATTCTTATCGTTGTTTTTGACTCTCGAGTATATATGCGACACAGTTAGACACAGCTAATCAATCGAGAATCACATCACTCTATATAAAAGAATATAAGGTATTAACTGATATGTACTCGAGAGTCAAAATAATTAAAATACGTTTCTCTTGTCATAGCTCCAGTGATAACTAATGAATTTAACGAATTTATTAAGAGTTCTGATTAAAATATATTTTAGCGCTAAATGAAACTAACTTGCACTCCTCCATCACTTCTAACCACATTAACATGTCTGGTTATTATCCACTTTGTTGTAAGGACTCTGATAGACACATGCACGGGCTTGGAGTTTATATTCGTAATACCCTCCCCCATGACTTGGGAAACTAAACTAGAATAGATGGTCAGGCCTTTATGTGCTTTAGACTAATTTTTAAACATATCATAAGTTACTTATAATTTCTTTTCCGCTTCCCTGTCCCAAGACAACTCTAATAAATCACGTCTCTGACAGCTTAAATGTGACAATCTACCAAGACATTGACGTACAAGTTTATGTATTTGGTGATTTTTATGGTCACTACAGCAATTGGGTTGGTATTTCTAACAACACTGACACAGCTGATATCACCAAACATAACTTTTCTATATCCCATTTGACACAAACAGTAATGTTCCCGAGCCGTCTTTCTGATCGTCAGAAGCAGCAAGCCCCACTTCTGGATTTATTTCTGACCACAGTTCCTGAGAATTGTGTAACAAATGTTCATTGTCCTTTCGGGAATGCTGATCCTACTGAGATAATATTTTTTTGGGGGGTCGGGTCTTCTTTTTCAATGTTTATTGTCAAAATCTTTCAAGGATCATCTGGCTAAGAGAACTAATTTAATTTCCAATTCTGTTACGTCTGAGTTCCATTTTGCAAAGATGATGATGTTATTTAAAAAGATAGGAAAAATTGACTCGTGATAGTTGGTGACATGTAGGTGACATGTTATAAAGTTTAGTTTCTACTTATCTTTAAAGTCTTTTGGGGAAATCCATCTATAGCCGCACGCACAACATCAAAGGGTACTTTGTTCAATTCTATTTTAAAAGAATCATTTTTTTGTACGAGGAGTAAAGCGGCCTTCATTCTCCATTACTGACTACAAAGAATAATCAAGGGAATTAAGATAAAGTAATTGTTAATTTATATTAAAAAATATTAGGTTTTAAGCCTATCTTACTTTTAGACGCTAATATATATATATATATATATATATATATATATATATATATATATATATATATATATAGTGATTTAACGGTTATTAGTAGTAGCATGAAAAACGATGTTGTTTTTTGTATTTAATATTTTTATTTTTATTTTTTATATTTTACGCGGACCTCCGCTCTTGGCCACAAAAAACACTTCGATACTTTTTTGTGACCAAGAGCGGAGGTCCGCTGGAAATATAAAAAATAAAAATAAAAATATTAAATACAGAAAGTAACATCGTTTTTCATGTTTCAAAATCTCTCATAACATTTAAATCACAGTCCTATGAACATACGTGGACTTTTTACATGATATATATATATATATATATATATATATATATATATATATATATATATATATATATATATATACTAGCAAATGTAACCGTCATGGACTGGGTTCAAAAACAGCCTACAGAAAATGGACTCTAATTTATGAAAGTATGATAGGTTATGAAAAGGAAGGGTTGTGAAGAGATAGCGTCGACTTTGGGGATATCAAAACCAAAGCAAAATGTGAGGAAAGTAAAAATAAAATTGATAAATCACATAATTTATTATACCATACCTGTTCACACTGAAACACTAATCACAATATTCTGTGCATCTATATTAAAAAACCTTGTTAAACTTTGTTTCCATTCTAGTGAGGTCAGGCGCAAACGAACACCCGATAATTTTATTATACCATATTTCTTCAAACTGAAACATAATTATCAAAGTATACTTACGCAGAAAAATCTGAAAAGTCTTTATTAAAGTGTGTGCCTATTCCATTCTATGGAGGCCAGGCGCGAACGCAGACACCACCATTTTATTATACAATTTCTATTAAAGTTGCAACATACTTATCCAAGTATTATTATCTACATCTATGTCAAAAACACTTGTAAACGTTTTTTTTTTTCAATTTTTAATTTTTTTTATTTCCATATTTGTGGACCAGGCGCGTACGCTGACCCCACAATTTTAATGAATCATCATTATGCCAGATCAAACATACCCATTCCTGTGTCTCGATACATCATCTATCATTATATGTGATCAGTTTTCTATAATAGTCAACCATATAGGAGCCTATTCGTGACCAGACACACACAGACGTTCAGCTTTATATTATAGATTATTTTTTATTCACAAATCCTCGTATATATGTGTATATATATATATATATATATATATATATATATATATATATACTTCATTTACTCACATAAAATTAATATATGAAAATATAGGTTTATGCGCAAACTTTAAGTATTTACTTCAAAAGTGCTCAATATGTAGGTAGAGCTAGTTAGTAATTTATAAAATATATAATCGCCAGATATATTTTATAAATTACTATATATATATATGCATATATATGCATATACATCTATATGTATTTATATATACATATATATGTAATGTATATGTATTTATATATACATATATATACATATATTTCTATATATGCATATACATACACCAATATATCATCATCATCATCATAATCATCATAAGCATCATCATCATCATCATCATGCAGCCCTCAGTTCTGACGATGACTACTTGGGGCCTCAGTGCTTTATTTCTCGGTGTTGGTGTAGAGAGATGTACCAAACTCAATAGAGGTAACTTGAACAGTTATAAATACCATGTTATATTGAATGAAACATACCTTCCAACCCACCAAAATGAGCATTATTTATGCTGTATATGTTTATGCCACGCCCCTATAAGTTCTAGATTTTTCTGAAGAAAAGAGTATTACTGCGTTGGTTGACAGCACAGAGTCCTGACTTAATCCTTGGAGATATTTGAAATTTAAATAAGGAAAATATACACCAAGGAACTTGGATCAATTATGGGCCAGTATTAAAAAAGAATTCTACAATATCCCGAATTCTTACATAACAAAGCTCTATAATTCGATGCCAAAGAGGCTAATGTTTGTATTTATAACAAAGGCTTGCACACAAAATATTAAAAGCCAAGACGTTAAAAAAATGTATAGATTAAATTAACTTTTTGCTCGCATATATATATATATATATATATATATATATATATATATATATATATGCGAGCAAAAAGTTAATAAAACATAGTAAAAAACACTTTGAAATGAGTTAAAAACATACTTAATCAGAAAAGGAAACAATTGATGAGTGGATAGTCCTTAATCCGCAGAGTTTCGAAGAAATACTTTCCTTCTCATCAGAGGGTAGGAATTAGCAAAATGCAGGATCGGATTTTGCATGCAAAGTATTTAATGAAACAACAAGTAAGTCAAAGATCTTACTTGATAACAAAAAAGTGAAGCATAGGGAATATGCTGAAGAAAAAGGTGATTACACGTGAATGGATTGTCTGGTGAAAGATAAATAATCCAATGACGGTGAAATCCAAAAATATAACTTCAAGAAAGTTAATTGAATTTCCATTTGCACAAGTAAAATCCAAGGAAATCCCGTAATTGGAAGATGGTCCAAAATAATCCAAAGGCCGAAATCCATGGAATAATTCACAAATATGTACAAGGGAAAAGGGGAAAAATTCCAATAATATTAATAAAAGAAAAATAAGATATGCTTCTCACACAGCTGCCGAGATATAAATATAAATAAGAAAGATCAGGGAAGAAGAAGAGGAAAAAAATTAAATGGTGATAGAATTAAATATAAAATAGAAAAACAAGTGTGAAAATGATTCAGACAGGAATTGTTAAAAGGCGCGAAAAACATATAGTGCAAAATAATATAGGTCTACTGAAATGTACAGGTTATTACTTAAGAAAATGTCAGCAAGAGTTGTTAAAAGACAGTAAATGGCAAATAAATAAGTAAATAAATAAATAAATAAATAATAGAAAATAAATAATAAATAAATAATAAATAAATAAAAAAATAAAATAAAAAAATAAAAATTATTTAAGGGGAAAGGATGGCCGGTATTTGCAAATTCCAGATAAAGCAAATAAGTATGTAAGTAAATTAAATAGTAAAATATAAGTAAATATATATATTTATATATATATATATATATATATATATATATATATATATATATATATATATATATATATATATATATATACAGTATATGAATGCGTAAGTAGATTGCTATAACTGATAGGAATATTTAAAGGCTAAAACGGAAATTGCAGATAAAAAGCCGGTCAAGCAAAGAAGAAATAAAGAATTAAAATAAAGGATTATTAAGTTATAAAGTATTAAGAAAGTATGTAGAAAAAAAACGATAATGTTAAAGAAAAATTATATATATATATATATATATCTGAAAGGTTAAAGTAATAGCGATGTAATTTCAAAATTACTATAATTAAATTTGGATTTATGTTAACAGAAAGAGATCAATTCGTTTTTAGAATTTATTATATTGTTATTTTGAGGGGAAGTAATTATAGTTAGAGATTCGGTTGTGCAGAGGCGACATGACTTAGAGCCTGGAGTATAAGACTTAACTTTTTATGATGGTCCATTTGATTGAGAAGTAGGTATTATTAAAGTTAAGTTTTTTAATTAAAGTGGTTAGAAAAGTTCTTTGATTATTATTAGCATTATGGTTGTTAAAAGAAGAAATGTGGTTTGATATTCTTTTCTTCATTAATATTGAAGTAGCGCCGATATATGTATGCACTGTATTAAAAGATCGAGGTCTGGTATCAATATTAATGTGCTGATTTGTATTAGTTAAATAGTTTGAATTTTGTTCATAATGTTCAACAAAAGGTGGGACAATGATTGTATGAGGACCATTTTTGGGGGGATAATGAGTATTGTTAGTGTTAGGATGGCTGTTAGGAGAAACAATATTCTCATTAATATTATTATTATTATTATTATTATTATTATTATTATTATTATTATTATTATTATTATTATTATTATTATTATTATTATTGCTAGTTGTATGAATGCAGACGCAAGGGCTGGTCGAGTCGTGTATTGGATTAGTAACTATATCAGAAGGAGGATGGGAAGAAGGATAACTTGAAAACGAAATATTATTGTCTGTTATGGGAGGATTGCGTGGGAATTCAGTAATTGTGCAAGAATATATAACATCTTTATGGATGCAATCATTATTGAGTGGACACAGATCTTTGTTATTCCAATTACAGTTAGTTTGGGTTTAATTGGGAAAGGGATCTTTTGGGCTGATTTAATTTGTTTGTTATTAGATGTTAAGATTCTGAGTGCTAAATTAGGCATTGTTGAATAAGAAATCCTGATTGAATTTTTATTGAAAATAGAACTATATCTGTGTGGGTATTTGAAAGAGTTTTGTACAATGTTGAAGAATTCCTTAGGTATATTAGTTTTGACATTTAGGCTAAATGGACGATTAAACCAAATATTTTTCTTTCTTCTAATGCGACTGGGTGGGTTAGAGGTATTGCGATTAGTATTTTGGTTTGGATTATATATGTAGACTGGTTCATTGTTATTGATAGCGGCAGATCTTGTTATTTGAACTGGTTTCTTACGAGTCATATTGTGTGTGATTACAGATTTAAGGCGGCCTGCAGGAGGAGCATAATTGTTGTATTTAATATTTTCCTTATGTCCTGAGTTCCATAAAGCATTATTGAAGAAAGTAGCATTTTGATTAAAAGTTTTTTATCAGCAGAAAGAGCAGACATTCTTCTAGAGACGGATAGTACTATAGATTTTATAATTGAGTTGGGGTGGTTAAAAGATTTATAGACGTATAAAAGCGTAAGAGTAGGTTTTTATGATAGGGGCTATGAGTTTCGGTGTTAAGATTAAGTGTAACATCTAGAAAATTTGAAGTTTTTTTGTTTGGTTTGGTTATGTAATTTTTTAATTGTTTTGTTGTACTCTCTTGGCTTGGCGGTTTTAGAAAAAAGGGCATCGTCTCTATAAAGGCCCCGTTTATGTTTAAAGTGGTATTTAAGTTCTTTCAGTAGGAAGAGTACCACTAAGTCGGTAACTTCTGCAGAGTCAGAAGCCCCCCCCCATCAAGATATCAAAATTATCAGGGTGTACTTTCTAGTCCAAAGTTAAATTGTATTAGGGACTTTCTCGCTATGAGAATTAATTTAATTTCTACATTATTTAAGTCAGAATTTTTTTAGCAAAGATAAGAGCCTTATTTAAAAGGATCGGAGAAATTGATTGATAATAATTTTAGATGTCAAAGGTTATGAAGTTAAAGAGGTGTTTATTTTTAAGGGAGATAAACCAATTAATTACGGAATCTGAATTCAGCCAAAGAGGGAAACTTACTTTTTCTTTAATAGAAGGGATGATTCTATCTAAGATAGTCTTGTTTACAGCTCCTAAGTCAGAGTTATATGGGCAGATCAATTTGATGGAAGGGTTGTCATAAAAATTAGGTTTATGATGCTTGAGGGTGAATCTAGGTGTACCCGGAGAAATCATTTCAGTGAAGTTATGAATATTCATAGAAGTTAGTAAAAGTTTAGCCTCAGAATTAATGGAATCTAAAGTCTTGGTTAAGCTTATATATATATATATATATATATATATATATATATATATATATATATATATATATATATATATATAAATCATATATAAGAAATGCCCCCGATGTTTTATCCATAGGTTAAATAAGATATATGGAGTATAGACTATTTACTAAATGTTCGCACACTAAGCAAAGTTACAAATTGTCTGTATATAAGCTATTCGAACGGTTTCGGTGAAAAATAAAGTAATTATGATTGGTCTGCTGTATACAATCAAGCATGTTTCTTTTCTTTTTTATTCAATTTTCACCCCAAACAAGGTGTCTACTATCGGGGACATTAGTTTCAGGGGTATTATGAATGGAGATGAGTAGCAAGATTTCTGTTCACATTACACTTGAACTTCGGCATGTCAGTACAGTCGCGAAAGCAGAATCCCGGAAGGAAGTTCCAAAATCTTGCACTTCTGGGGAAGAAACTATTGGAGCAGAAGTGTCTCTTATATCTAGGGATCTCTACTGTGAAGGGGCGGGATTTAGCTGCTTGTCGGGTTTGTCGGGGGTATTTATGTCGAGAGGGCACAAGTGCTTGCAGTTCGTCAGAGCATTCACCGTTAAAGTACTTGTAGAAAAGGCAGAGGGATGCAACATTTCATCAATGGGACAGCGGTTGAATCCTAGATGACAGGTTAGGACCTATCAGGTTGGCGACTCTCTTTTGAACCCTGTTCAGGAGCGAGAGACAAGTAGCAGATGCACCAGCCCAAATGTGACAACAGTACTCCATACAGGGGCGAATGGTGGTCTTATCTCCATATCTACCCCCCCTCTCTCTCTCTCTCTCTCTCTCTCTCTCTGCTTTTGTCTTTCTAAAGTCCTCCTCTAGCCAATAGTTTTACCGCGTTCTAAATTATGACATTTTGACACAACCTTTTAAGAGACTATATGGAGGCTTAATCCAAGATTATTGATCCCCCTTTGACAGCGGAAAATGTGAGTCAAAGATCAGGAAAATGGGATATGAAGCAAGCACCCAAGAGAAATAGTACCTTGGCCAAACAAAAGATTATCAGAGCAGCCTTATCGGCATTCAATGTTATATGCACCTCAGGCGCTTAAGAATTAACTACCCATCCGTTTCAAAGGGAAAATCTTGGAGGGTAAATTTCTTAGAATTGTTTCGGGCTATGTATTTGCCCTATAGAGAACAGAGTCATAATCGGCCTCACTCAGATTCTGGTGGTTTTATTTGCGTATGCAATAACCATTCAGAAGTTCTAAGATCTGGATTGTGAAGTGACGACTTGAAACCGGCATTGAAACTTTTTATACGCGCCTTGTTTTCTGATGTTTTGTCTGCGTGTATTCCCGTCCTTACTTTTTATCGGTCTCTATATCTGAGGTATTGGTGGTGTTCATGATGGAACCAGGTCACGTGCTTATCAACATTATTATTTTGTAAAATTCGTTTTTTTTTGGTTTTTTTTTTGTAAAATTCGTTTTTTTTTCAGAAAGGTTCTCGATGAGTAACCCGTCACATTTATTTAATGTCTAAAACATTGTGTCCTTGGTGCTTTTTTAATGTAAATTGCTCCAAACAAGGCATTGCAGCATTTGATACAAGAAGCTAAGAATTACCACTTGAAGCTCAAAGTGACAAGTGCTAGATATAAAGATTCTGACACAGAAAAAAAAATCAATTCTCTCCCCTTTGTTAGAGACATCGCTGATAGAATGGGACACGTAAAGAACAAAATAAGAGGACCTAGAGTTAAAAATAAGCGGAAGGTCTACTTTAAGGCGGTGTTTGGGATTGGAGATCTGTATAAAGGATATTAAGGAAGATGACTTTGCAATAATTTCCACTAACTAGACTGAATGTTGCTTATCATCGAGAGGGAAGGGGGCGATCCAATGATAACCAATGTTTTAGTGTAGCGTAATTCTAAAGCTTAAAAGATTATCATAATTACTTATTCCATCGAGTAATGCGCGTAGAAATTACGAGTTAATTACACATGTATCGGAAGTTATTTTTTATATCAGGATATCAGAGAGAAACTACAGCTAAACTACAAAGAAACCAAAAAGCAAAAGTTCTGTTGGCTATAATTTGCAATGTAGATGCAAATCAGTATTAATTAAAATAAAGAGAACGAACGTCGACTCTATCAAGCTGTTGCGTTGAAATATATCCTAGCAACCTAGACAATTTCTACAGATAGATAATTTATCTTTTTAATTATAGCTATTGCACCCGAAGGCAGAATTAGTTTCCGCCAGAGCACGCAGAGGAGTGCAACACACATAATTAACACACAAACATACGTTCCTGTGTATTTCTGCCCCCCACACACACAGCTAACTCGTATATGCAGACTCACACTAATGCCAACACGCACACAGACGCAGGGTTTTTGCTTTCAATAGTTAACGAGTAATCACTGTTATTGAAATCAGCGTCCCCCAGTAATTTCCATATTACTTTACAGTTACCGACTAGGTCAAAATGACCTCCAACGCGAGAGAACGCTGGAGGAGACGTACAAATATGTTGCCGGACTGTCCTTTCGCCTACATTTGATTGGCACACGATTTTGATATCAGACGGCTGATTTAAGCTTAATTAATTTTAATATGGCAGTTAAAACAACCGAAGTTACATAGAAGTATACATCGTGAGTTGCTATGATAGATAACGCTTAGATAAGTTAAAATTAAAATAAATTAAGTTCAAATCTGACAAAGGAAAATGCAGGACTGCATATAATAAAATTATACGTCCGTATAAGCAAGCGACCTTTTTTTTCACAAAGGATATGTTGCTACCCTTTCCGTACTATATCTATATATTTTATTGAAAAGTGTTCGACTGATATCCAACGACTAGTTTATCTTTGTAAAACATTCGCAACGATAATTGTCTTCCTAACGTTTTCCTAGTGTCAGGCGAAAGTTATACAAACAGAGTTTTTCCTAGAAATTCCAAACTTTGCATCTCACTATCACAGAAGTGTTTTCTTGCAGACAACAGCATGATCGTCTTCAGCTCCAAAGATTCAACAGATACTGCCACAAATTGTTTATTTAGATACTAGGTGTTTATCTATTTGCTTCCCCACTGAGCAAATTAGACACAAGGCCGTTTATTAAGGTGGGGAGGAAAAACCAGCTCCCCCAAGGGGCACTCTGACAGGCTCCAAAATTAGCAATTGTCTGATATGAAGGGTTTCCCCCACATTGACCAAACTAATTGACTTAAAAAGCAATTGTCCGATATGAAGGTTTGCCCCCCCCACATTGACCAGAACTGATTACTTATTTAGATACGAAGTGCCTTCATTGCTTAATATATTTTTGTCCGGTCATTTATAATTGTCGTAAATTCTTGAAAATTGCATGTATGTAATTGCTATACATCTTATGAGATGATTGACTAATTTTTATGATTTTAGGTTGAAATGAACAGCTACAGCAAGAATTGGAATACACTCTACTAAAGCCTGATTGTCACAGCCAGTGAATTTCAAAAATGCAATCTGGACGTGAGAGCAATTTAGAAGAACGATATTCAATAAAAGTCTGTTTTCAACTTGGAAAATGCCACAGAAGCGTATAGAATGCTTCAGACTGTTTGTGGACCATGTTGCATGTATCAAGCATCAGTTTTTGAGTAGTATAAGTAATTCAAGGAAGGCAGGGAGTCTGTGAACGATGATGAGAGGCGTAGAAGGAATAAGGAATCAGAACACTAGAGTTGATCGGCCAAATAAAGAATTTCATGGATAAGGATCATCTTGTATCTAACGTTTCGTGTCAGTGTGGGGACTGTACATACTGTTATTCGCGAGGAACTGAAGATGCGGAAGATACAGAAGATTTGTACGAAATTCGTCCCAAGAATACTCTATCTTTGTGGCACACTATTTGACCAAAGTGAATATCAAGACGGTTCCTCTGCTTCTCTATAGTTCAGCCATTGCTACTTGTGACTTCTAATTATTCCTTAAGCTCAAGGAAAACCTTAGAGGCTGTTGCTATGAGAAACTTGAGGAAATGAAAGGCTGTGACGAGGGTCATTGACACGCTCCCACAAGAGGACTTTCATGTCGACTTCCAGAAGTTGTAGGAACGGTACACATTACTTCGAAGATGATTAGAGTTTCATGTTTGTATTATCGATAAAAGTGCCCATATGGAAAAGTCCGGAAACTTATTTAAGGCACCTCGTAATCAGATTTTTCAATCCTCTCATAATATTTTTCATCATTCAACTAGCAATCCATTCATTTCATTAACCCTTATCCTCGATTAGCTTTTAAGTAGTAAATCACGAAAAAGCAACCACAACAACAAAATTATAAAGATTACCTCGCTGCACTTACTTGACTTACTTACATACCCCAAAGAGCTTCGTTACATGCTTAAAAACAACCTTAGTTTTACTGCTTCTTTTAATCTTTATTTGATAATTATTTATCAGCGTTTTCATCTTTCTCGGGTATATCTTCTTGATGTGATTTCTTTACATAAGCCGGGAAACTTATTTGAATACTCCAAAGAGCGTCGCCACTTGCTTGAAAACTATATCCTTTCAATTTATCAGAGTCTTAGATCAGATTTTTGGCGTTTTTAGAAGCGGAATATTATTTTCGACCTTTATCTTTATCTCATCGTAATCATTCACTTGATCTTCTTCATATGTTTGTTTTTTACATAGATGTAGTATGGTCGCCGAGAAACATTCCATAAGTATCTTATAAGTTCCTTATATCTGCATTTTGTGGTCTATCTCGAACTGTTATTCTTAGGACAGTTCTAACACACATTTTTAAAAAAATATATTAAGTTTACTTTCACGCTCTGCCAGTCAATTATATATATATATATATATATATATATATATATATATATATATATATATATATATATATGTATATATATATATATATATATATATATATATATATATATATATATAAGTGAACGTGTCTGTCTGCCTGTGTGTCTGTGTACATTTCCTTATGCAATAAATCTGTCAATTTTCAGTCTACAGACTCGAAATTTGGTATACTAGGTACAGAGATTTGGGAAAGTCTTTGTAATCTGTTTTCGGCCAGAAATTTGGCTGCTAAGGGGTCAAAGTTCAACGATTTAGCCTTTGAGAACTCTACCAAACAACTCCGACAATTTTGAGTATAAACAATTGAAATTTTAGATATAGGTTCCTTGGACATGGATCTAACTTAATAATTTGATTTGAGCCCAAAACAATAAATTTTAAGGGGTCATAATAGAGGTCAAAGTTTTTAAAAATTTTACCTCGGCGGTCTCTACCAAATTTCTAAACATTTGAAATTTAACAAAAAGGATATTCAGAGAGGAGGCAAGATCTTTAATCCGTTTGGGTCGAAAATTTGAGCTATCAATATATAAATGTATGCACATATGTTTGCATGTCTGCCTAAAACTTTCGACAGCGGCGACGGATTTTCACATGATCAGTATCGTTTGAAGCCCGATCCTTCAAACGAAAAATACCGAAAAATTGGCAAAAACATTAATTTCTTCACCCTCAACTGGGCACTTTTCTACAGGGAGGATTCGCTTTTTTACCGTTATTTTCGGAAGTCATCACCTCTTTTCGATTGTCTAGCCTTAATTAAAACCTACGTCACTCCTGGTTTGACGGTGGTTGAGACAGCAAAGACGCTACGTTTATTTCCCCGTTCTTTACCTCCTTCATGGTACCGATTCGAGCCTGCCTTCCTACTACCATTGTTTTTTACATTGATATTAAAAGCTTACTTTTCCAATTAAAAAAATTATTAAAACGAAATTCTTAATATACTCAGTCATGGATATGCAAGTAACTTCATGAACGTTGACTAATTTTTTTAACAGCATTCTTTGATTAATTATTCACTTTTATGGGTTCTTATTAAATAATTTATAATATTCTTCATCCTTATTCAATGATCAATCTATTCATCTCATGAATCTTCATTGTCCAGTCCCCTTTAAGATGCCTAATCATGAGACTTAACTTGCCTTGGATCATTTAATACCCCAAAGAGCTTCGCTCTATGATTGTAAACAAAATCCTTTCAAATTATAAGAGTCTTACACCAGCCTTTTTTCTTTCGCTGCATACCATTCTGAACCTTTATGCGATCGGTCCATCTCTTTCGTGATTGTCATCTTAGTCTTTCTCGAAGAAAATCTTCTTTATATGATTAGTTGGAGTCTAGTAGCCGGAAAACATGTTCAAACTAATTAATGTCTTTTTTAAAATAACATTGTTGATGGATCTCTTAATATTAAGCATTTTCTGACTGTTGCAATTTTTCGTCAATCTCACAAAGTTACTCGAAGTTATCCATAATATAAATCTCACCTGTCTGTTTAAATATATGTATGTATGTATGTATGTATGTATGTATGTATGTATGTATGTATGTATGTCTGACTAAAACTTTCGACAGAGACGGCAGATTTTGACGAAACAGGAATCGTTTTGAAGCTCGATCCTTCGGATAATCAATATAATAAAATCGCCTAAAAATATTAATTCCTTCACCCTCAACTGAACTCTTTTCTACAGGGCGGGGTCACTTTTTTTCGCCGATATTTTCGAAAGTTGTCCCCTCTTTTGGATTGACAACGATTAATTTAAACGTCTGGCGATGGTCGCAACAGCAAAGACGTCAGGGTTTTTTCACGTTTTTCCTTCTTCGCGGTACGCGTTAAAGCCTGCCTGTCTGCCTACTATAACATTTTCTTTGCTCAACACACACCTCTAAACACCCGGGCAACGCCGGGCACCTAGGCTAGTTACACATAGGAAGAAAATGATAGTTCATTTGTTGTAGATGTAAGCGTACTATTACGTCTATCTATCAAAATCAATAGTCGTCTAGATGATACTGTTTCCGGTAGTTTATTTCCAAGAATAGTAGTTTGTACCATTTATATCTTGCTGACTGATTTCCTCCTACCTATAGGGATAGTCTTTTAAATATTAATGTCGACAGTCATGGCTTGTCTTTACAATAATTAGTATTTATTTTTTTTACTTTTTATAATAAATCGTTTCCATATATGAGAACATGTTTGGCTCTAAAATTAATATAATGTGTCTGCGCCCCATTCAGATATGTAGCGAGTTTGTTAATAATCAGGTTGTATAATTATTAGAATTGTGAATATGAATTCTGAAATTATAATTGACAATAAGTACTAGTCGTGATGGGCACACGTAATATTAAACAATGGCTTGAAAAGTAAAAGTAGCGACATCGGATGAAGTATGTAATAAATAATCTTAAAAAAATTATAAATGCAATTTCCACATAAGGTTAGAGTAAACTGAGAAATGGAAATTTCCATGTGGAAACTTTAACATTATGGCTACGCGACAGGATATAGTATTACAGAATGAAACATAACAAAGACAATAAGCTATTTTTCTTTAGCATTTGAGCTGACTGTGTTCGCGCGCTTTTTGTTTTGTGTAGTCTTCGTTTATCTCTACGGGCTGTTAACGAGAAGAATATCATGTGACGAGTAAAAGAACATAAACAGGAATGCTGACATCATTGAGAAAAGATGTCATTGGTGTTTTTGTTCTTTTTTTTTTACTTTTATATTCTTACTGTATTGCATTGCAGCTACAACGAGAAGATACAGACTTTGATTATTACATCAACGTTTTAAGCATCGTTAAAACATGACATCATTATCTAACAAGACATCTTAACTCTTTTAATAAAAAAATATTAACAGCTGTTCTGTCGCTGAAGACAGATAATCTACATCGATAAAAAGACAATCTTATATATATATATATATATATATATATATATATATATATATATACATATACAGTTGTGCCCGATATTATTCATACCCCCCTTGAAAATTGAGTTTATTAGGTGTAACTTTTGTAAGAATTTATTGTTTACGTCCATATTGATACATATTCTTAATAAACCTCTTCTGATCATTTTCGTCACTTTAAAATCTCGGGATACTTGTAATAAAAGAAATATACAGCTATTTATAAAATCTGCAATGTTCAAAAATAATCATACCCCCTTATTTTTTCAGTATTAATCGAGTTTCTGACTGTTTGTTTTCTGTTTGATTCTTATTTTGAATGCTTTTATACAACCTTTGATTAATTTCATTTCGTTTTTTGCATTTTTCAGAAATTAAAATGATATCAACTGAAAACCAATAAAAGAATAAAATTTATTAGAATGGGGAAGAAAAAAGAGCTTAGTAATGATCTTAGGACTAAAATTGTGAATTCACATAAGGATGGTTTAGGTTACAAGTCAATTTTCAAGAAATTTGAGGTCCCTACAGCAACAGTACAGAGCATCATCAAAAAATTCCAGAGCCACCACACAACAAACAACTTGATTGGTAGAGGAAGAAAAAGGAAACTGTCTGCTAGAGCCACCAGGAATATTGTAAGAAGTGTTAATGCAAATCCAACCACCACTAATAAGGACATTTTAGAAAATCTGGAGTCTTCTGGCATAAAAATATCAAGGCAAACATTGCAAAGGACTCTTCATGAAAATGGTCTGAAAGGAAGAAGACCAAGAAGGACTCCATTGCACACCGGAAAACACCTTGCAGCACGTCTAAAGTTTGCTAGGACCCATGTGAATTCTCCAGAGTCCGTTTTCTCAAGTATTTTGTGGACTGACGAAACAAAAATTGAATTGTTTGGCCATATGGATGCTTCTTACGTTTGAAGGAAGAAAGGAGAAGCTTACAACCCAAAGAACACCATACCCACGGTGAAACATGGTGGTGGTAGCCTAATGTTTTGGGGCTCCTTTTCGGCTAGTGGTCCAGGTAGTTTGGTCAAGATAGATGGAACCATGAAGAAGGAGCAATATTTGGAGATACTCAAGAAAAACATTAGACAGGATGCGGAGAAGCTCCATTTAGGACCAAACTGGGTCCTTCAACAGGATAATGATCCAAAACATACTGCCAAAATAGTCAAGAAATGGTTTGAGGATAATCAAATTAATGTTTTGAAATGGCCTAGCCAGAGTCCCGACCTGAACCCTATCGAAAACCTCTGGCACATATTGAAAACTGAGGTTAAAAAGCGGAAACCTAGAAATTTGAGGGATTAAGAGAACTACTGCATTGAAGAATGGTCAAAAATCAGTGTTGATGCTTGTAAAAACCTTGTTGATAAATATCCCAAACGGTTACAGGCAGTTATTAAGAATAAAGGGCATGCTATTGACTATTAGTAAGAGAGGTATGAATAATTTTGAACTAGTGCCATTATTGTTTTTCTTTGTATAATGTTTCAAACTTGCATAATTTATTTATTTGTTGAGTTTAAATTAAATGCTTATGCTTGATTTATTGTTTGAAATCCCTTTAATATTGTCTACCTTCTGGTTTGAGCAATATTCTTATAGAAATCTCAAAGATCCGAGGGGTATGAATAATATCGGGCACAAGTGTATATATATATATATATATATATATATATAAGCAAGCCAATTTGATGAGTCGTAAACGACGCCACTCTGATGAGTCGTAGACGACGAAACAGGTGTCATTGGATAATTATAGTTAAATAATATTTAAAACAATATAGATGACCGTTTCCCATATGGGGGTACCAAATTGGTCAAAGGCAAAATTATTCTCAACTCGCAGGTAAAAATGCACTTTCATATAAATAATTGAATTCATTCAAAATGTATCGCTAAAAAAACAAGCAAAATAATATATATATATATATATATATATATATATATACATACATACACACACAGAGTGACCCACTTAAAAGTAGCCTGAAAATATAGTAGGGAGGAAGAGCACATTTTGATTGTTTAAATTACCTGTAACATTGGTTAAATTACCTGTAGTGTAACAGGAGTGCTGGAAGTGCTCCCTGATGACATCTATGAATTTCTGATTAACAACGTTTGCAGAGACTGTCTGTTGGTTTTCTCTGGTGATTCTTCTGATAGCGTTGGTAATGTTCACCTTTAGTTGGTCTAGAATGTGAGGATTATTTGCATTAACTTTTTGTTTAAAGTCCCCCAAATATATAAATCACATCATGACAAGCCCGGGGAACGTGGTTGCCATTACCATTTTCTTATTGTTCTCTTTTCCATAAAAATATCATAAATTTGTGTCAGTGATCTGTGAAACATGTGGCATGTAGCGTCATATTGTTGAAAAAAGAATTGCATATTTTCTTGTGGTGTCAGTTGGTCAGTAAGAGAAAGATTGGCGAGATTAGGCTATTTTTAAGTGGGCAGCTTAATTTGAAAAAGAAGTAGGCAGACAAAGATTAGAGCAATCGGCCTACTTTTCAGTGAGCAACCATATATATATATATATATATATATATATATATATATATATATAACGATATTATCCAAGTTAATTACTAAGTAAGGGTTAATAAATGTAAGGATGTCGGTTGAGATGTTTAATAATAATGTTTAAATAATTTATTTTCCACATAAGTTTAGCGCAAGTAGAGAAATGGAAATTTATAATAGAAATTAAACAATAGAGTTAGAGCGTCCTGTATGGATATGACGTCACGGACAGGAAGTCCAAAATAAGACGTGACGAAGAAAACATAAAGGTCTTCTTCTTTAGCATGTGTGCCAACTATTCAAGTGTGCTTTTAAGTTGTTGTGGTTTTCTTCACGTATTGAAATGTACAAAAGAAAAGAAAATGAAAAATTAATGGCGTGATTCAGCAAAGATGTTAATTCTTTTTATTCTAGTTTTGTTACATTATTGCAGCTTTAGAAAAAAAAAGGAAACATAAACTTTAGTTAGTATTTGACCAGCATGACTAGATTTAAATTTAGACATCACTATACAACGAGACGACTACTAATTGTTAACGAGAAAAGCGAACAGTTTCTTCTGTCGACGAGAAATACAATATGTGTGTATTGAAAATAATACCCCCAATGTAAGATATTGACCGAGGGACTATTGCAAAATATGAAAAAAAGAAAATATTTTTAGCACGTAAAATGTGCCCCTCCCTCAACTTCAAAACAAAAACGGACTTCTATGTATGATGGACCTCATTGTTTACACTTCTCTAGGAATTAAATGCCACTAAGTCGTAATTGTTATATTGTGTTCAAATCATCATAGACAGGAACTCCGGATCGAGGCGTAAAAAGAACAGGATAAGTCTTTCTTAATATAGGAAAGATACACTTTTCTGTTCGTGTTCCTGCGCCATAAAACAGTCTGACAGGAGAAAATTATTTAAATCCCTAGTATATACAGGTTTTAAATCGCCTTAAAAAACACATTCATACGGTGTACAGATGTAATATATTCTTTCTCTTTACATTGTGTGCTGTATTTTGCTGTTGATTTTGTTTTCTCCTAAAATCTTGCTTGATTTGTTAAAAATAATACACTAAAACATGACGGCTTTGGACTATTTCTTCGGTTAGCCAATTGACATGGGTTATTATGCATGGTCCTGCTTTTAATATAACCCTAATCACAGTAATATAGAGAGGCTAAGGCCAAGATTATTCATCTTCCTCCCAGAGCTGTGACTCAAGGGTTAGGAAAATGGAAGTTTGAAACCAGCACCCTAGAGAAGATTACTTGGGCCGAACAAAAATTGTCTGGTCAACCTTAACGGCATACCCTGGCACAAGCGCTTCATGCAGTAAAAAAATTGTAGTATTCTATCTCATTGAATTGTTTGCTGTATTTCGTGCTTTTTCTTTTCAAAATGTTAGAATATTGATTAGAAATAATATGCCAATGCATAGTGTCTTTGGACTCTTTTTTTTTTAAGAACATATGTTCGATAAAACGTTCATTTTGCTCAATGAATATTTTAAAAATTAACATAAATATATCATTAGAATTATTTGAACCGACCTAAGAATTTCTCCAACCACATTCTAGATGGATTTCTTTGGTTCACTAATGGCCGTGCATAGCAGTTTTTACTGTAACCGAAAAGTATTTATCTCGTACGACCGAAAGATGTGTCTCAAAAGTTAAGAAAATGTGATTTGAAGCCAGCGCCTTAGGCAAAGAGTATTTTGGCTAAAGAAAAATTACCTGGGCAGCTTCAACGACATTCTCCGTTATAGGCGCCTCAGGCGATTATACTATACTACACCCATCTCAAAGGACGATAATGCAAAGCTTGCAAAGATGAATTCCTAGAATAGTTCAGGACCATAACTTACCTCGACAACCTGACACAAATTCTGTTGATCTTTTGTGAGTTTGAAATAAAATTCAGAGGGTGTAAAATCTGGGTTGTGAAGTAACGGTTCTAAATCAGTCTAAAAGTTATTCACAAAAAAGTTTCAATCAATCCTAAAATAGACTTAATGGGTGACAACAGTAGCAGGAGTCAGCTGTGTGGGTACGTTTCTTATTGTTTGTAAATATTAGTTACTGAACTAATAACACTGAACACGTTTACGATTGTTGCTATAACAACGGGTTTTATGTGTACATCTGTACTCTTATTAAGTAAATACCAGTGTGTTATCGTAACATATGTCTTATTATTACTATTGATATATTTAACCAAACGGGAATAGGATTTTTTCTTTTCATTTTTTATTTTGCCACACTGTTGGAAACAAGTAAAACGTACAAATGCATTAACTTAAGCATATATCTGATGAAAGGAAATGTTTCTGAAATAATATATCATACGAGATTGTTTATCAAAATGCACTAACGCAAGTAAGAATATAAATACCGAATAAAAAATATATATTGTATTTTTAAAAAGGTGGAAGCTGAACAACTCATTCAACTATTGCAAACATTAAATTGTTTCAGTTTGTGTCTGTCTGCATTGTATTGCCTCCTGTTAGTTACCTTAATATACGTACTAAATAATGCTTCAATCAAACTACATACACCTCCCCTGCCACTGAAATTTGATAAAAATTTACATAAATAAGGGATTAAAAAAACTTGTTTTCTCCTCTTGAAAAATTCAGATTTAATATTTTATATAATCTAATCTTGCATCGAAAAGGCTTCTTATTCTCTATCATTTTAATATATTTAGCCTATGTATGCTTCCACCTCAACACGTGGGAGCTTACGGTTGCTCAGTCGTTAAGGACACGGCTTCCGATCGGGGTGTGCCAAGTTCGAATCCAGTTCAATCCACAGAAACACTTTCACCTGTGTACGATAATAACTTTTCGTGGTCCCTCCCGTAAGATCTCAATATGCTTCTAGAAAGAATTCTTAATAGAAAGACATCCGGGAAAGGAATGTCGACAAAATTTTCATGAATAATTGTCAACGACGACTTGCCTCTTTAAGATATCGATTTTATTTAGAGTTTGCGTGAACTGGCAAAAATACAACTAATGAAAGTGAGGAGTGTCCATGAACGCCCTAGGCGAAGAAAATGTTCCTTTATCTGTGAAAATAAATGTTATGCCTGCTGTTGTCGTGTGATAAAATGTATACGCCAATGTATTATTTCATCGGCATAAGATTCGCCCTTACTAGAGAGTACTATCCACAAATGAAAGACCTAATATGCCCATTCATATGTCTCTACACACCTATCATTTCTTTTGTTCTCTGAGAAACGAAATTTTTAGTCAACTTGCCATGACTCCATACATTGTTTCGTTTCTCTTTAATTCACGGATACAAAACGTTCAATACATTTGCATTTCTCTTTTACGCTAGTGTCATTTGCTTGTCATTTCCGGCTATACTCTCAGCAAATAAACAGCAAAAAAATTGCTTTTTTTGCCACAAAGTTCAGTTCTGACGCCTCCTTTCCACTTCCATCATAATCCGCTCTCCACCACAATCCGTGACTGTATGTTAAAAACGTATAATATTCTATTTCCATTTTTTTTCTTACGTTCTTTCTGCTCTTATAACCTTGTGTGTTTGCACAAGCAACGTTGGAACTTCCCTTTACTTTTCTAAGGGCTTTTGTCTATATCTCTCTACCCTTTACATCCCTCTCTTTTTATTTCTCTTTCTATCTCCTTCCCTCTCTCTCTTTCTCTCCCTTTCATCTCTCTCTCTCTCTCTCTCTCTCTCTCTCTATATATATATATATATATATATATATATATATATATATATATATATATATATATAGGGAGATGGATATATATAGATAGTTAGATAGATAAATAGATAGATAGATAGATAGATAGTGCTATAGTTTTAGATTCCAGGTAAGCCTTTTTTTATAACTAGCATGGGTGGCCGGCGTTGCCGGGTGTTTGGAGGTGTGTGTCGAGCAGAAAAAAAAGTGGTAGTAGGAAGGCAGACTCGACCCCGTAACGTGAAGGAGGAAAAGGACGGGGAAAAACGTGACGTCTTTGTTGTTAAACCGTCAAGCCGGAAGTGACGTAGATTTTATTTAAGGCTAGACAATCGAGAAGAGAGGATAACTTTCATAAATATCGACGAAAAAAGCGACCCCTCCCCATAGAAAAGTGCCCATTTGAGGGCGAAAAAATTAATGTTTAGACGATACTGATCTTGTGAAAATCCGTCGCCTAAGTCGAAAGTTTTAGGCAGACATGCAAACATACATACATACATTTTTATATTGATAGCTGAAATTTTCGACTCAAACCAATTTTAAAAAAACTTGCCCTATCTCTGAATACCCTTTATTTCAAATGTTTAGACCAGCAATTGTCTGAGTAAATTGGTAGAGATCGCAGAGGTCATTTTTTTTTAAACTTTGACCCCTATTATGACCCCTTAACATTTATTGTTTGGGCTCAGATAAAGTTATTAAGTTAGATCACTGCCCAAGGAACCTCTATATAAAATATCAATTGTTTATACTCAAAATTGGCGGAGGAATTTGGTAGAATTCTCAAAGGTAAAAGCTGTCAATTTTTAGTCTACAGACTCGAAATTTAATATAAAGGGTACGAAGATTTGGGAAAATCTAGGTGATCGGTTTTCGGCCAGAAATTTGGCTGTTAAGGGGTCAAAGTTCACTGATTTGACCTTTGAGAAATCTACCAAACACCCCGGACAATTTTAGGTCTAAATATTTGAAATTAGGTTCCTTATACATGGATCTAAGTTAATAACTTGAATTAAGGCAAAACAATAAATGTTAAGGAGTTATAATAGGGGTCAAGGTTTTTAAAAAAATTGACCGCTTTTTTTGTTTTGTTTTTTTTTTTGCTCAGCATACACCTCAAAACACTCGGCCTACGCCGGGCACTCTAGCTTGTATATCTATAAAAGAGAACGTTTCTGTTTATCTGTGTGTATGTGTGTCTGCCTGTATGTCTATCTGTGAGTCTTTGTACATTTTCCAACACAACAACTCTGTCACTTTTCAGTCTACGGACGCGAAATTTGCTATACAGATTACTGAGATTTGGGAAAATCTTTGTAATCTGTTTTTGGCAAGAAATTTAACTGTTAAGAGTCAAATTTCAACGATTTGATCTTTGAGAACTCTACCAAACTCCCCCGATAATCTTGGGCCTAAACACTTGAAATGATAGATGTAGGTTCCTTTGATATTGATCTAACTTAATAACTTGATTTGAGCCGAAAACAGTAAATGTTAAGGGGTGATAATAGGGGTCAAAGTTTTAAACAATTTGACCTCTGCGGTCTCTACCAAATTACTCAGACAATTTCTGGTCTAAACATTTGAAATTTTACACAAAGTGTATTCACAAATAGGGCAAACTTTTTCATCGGTTTAGGTCAAAAATTTTTAGTTACCAATATATACATGTGTATATGTATGTATGTATGTATGTATGTATGTATGTATGTATGTATGTATGTTTGCATGCCTGCCAGTCTTTCGGCAGAGGCGACGAATTTTCTCAAGATCAGTATATTAAAGATCGACCTTTCAGACGACAAATATCGAAAAATTAGCTAAAAACATTAATATCTTCACCTTAAACTGGGCACATTTCTACGGGGGGCGCTTTTTGCCGATATTTTGGAAAGTCATCCTCTCCTTTCGATTGGCTAGCATAAATGTTAACAAAATTCACTTCAGGTTTGGCGGTGCTCGTAACCGCATAGGCGTCCGCCCCCCCCCGTTCTTTTCCTCCCTTGCGTTTGCGGTACGGGTGTGAGCCTGCCTTCCTACTACCACTGTTTCTTTTTGCTCAACAGAAACATACAAACACTCAGGCAACGCCGGGCTGAAATGCTAGTATATCTATAAAAGTGAACGTGGCTGTGTATCTGTGTTTGTCTGTGCAGGTACATTTTCCTACGCAATAACACTGTCAATTTTTAGTCGACAGACTCGTAATTTGATATACATGGCACTGAGATTTGGGAAAATCTTTGTAATCGGTGTTCGGACAGAAATTTGGCTGTTTAGCGGCCAAAGTCACTCGATTTGACCTTTGTGAACTCTGTTGTCCCCCGACAATTTTGGGTCTAAACACTTGAAATTTTAGATATTGATTCCTTGGACCTGGATCTAACTTAATAACTTGATTTGAGCCCAAAACACTAAATGTTAACGGGGCATAATAGGGGGCAAAGTTAATAAAATTGAACGTTTCTTTTTCTTTTTTTTCTTTTTTTTTCTTTTTTTTTTTTTTGCTCAGCATACACCTCCAAACACCCGGGCAACGACGGGCACACATGCTAGTATATCTATAAAAGTGAAAGTGTCTGTGTGTGTGTGTCTGTGTACATTTCCCTACGCAATAACTCTGTTAATTTTCAGTCTACAGACTCGAAATTTGATATAATCCATGTGAAAATTGAGAAAATCCATGGGATCAGTTTTTGGCCAGAAATTTGGCTGGTAACGGGTCACAGTTCAACGATTTGACCTTTGAGAACTCTACCAAACTCCTTCGACAATTTTGGGCCTAAACACTGGACATGTTAGATATTGGTTCCTTGTACATGGATCTAACTTAATAACTTCATTTTAGCCCAAAACAATAAATGTTAAGTGGTCATAATAGGGGGCAATGTTAAAAAAATTGACCATTTCTTTTTTTTTTTTTTTTTTTTTTGCACAGCATACACCTCTATACACCCGAGCAACGCAGGGTACCCATGCTACTATATCTATAACATTGAACGTTTCTGTGTGTCTGCGTACATTTTCCTACGCAATAGCTCTGTCAATTTTTAGTCTAGAGACTCGAAATTTGATATACAGGATGCTGCGATTTGGGAAAATTTATCTGATCGGGTTTCGGCCTGTTTGGCTGTTAAGAGGTAAAAGTTGCAAGATTTGACCTTTGAGCACTTTACGAAACTCCTCCAACAATTTTGGGTCTTCACACTTGAAATATTAGATATAGGTTCTTTGGAATGGATCTAACTTAATAACTTGATTAAGTGGTCATAATAGGGGCCAACGTTTAAAAAAAATGACGTATTTTTTATTTTATTTATTTATTTTTTGCTCAGCATACACCTCCAAACACCGGGGCAACACCGGGGCAACGCCGGGCCCTCATGCTAGTATATATATATATATATATATATATATATATATATATATATATATATATATATATATATAAAGTGAACGTACCTGTGTGTCTGCTGTCTGTCTGTCTGTCTGTCTATTTACATTTCCGTACGCAATGACTCTGTCAATTTTTAGAATACAGACTCGAAATTTGATATACAGGGTACATTAGATTTGGGAAAATCGATGTGATCGGTTTTTGGCCAGAAATTTTGTGATTCAGAGGTCAAAGTTCAACGATTTGACCTTTGAGAACTCTACCAAACTCCTCCGACAAGTTTAGGTCTACACACTTGAAATTTTAAATGTACGTTTCTTGGACATGGATCGAACTTAATAACTTGATGTGAGCCCAAAACAATAAATGTTAAGGGGTCATATCAGGGGTCAAAGTTAAAAAAATTGACCTTTATTTTTGCTCAGCATACATCTCCAAACACCCGAGCAACGCCGGGCATCCATGCTAGTATATCTACAATAGTGAACGTGTCTGTGTGTCTGCCTGTTTGTCTGTGTGGCTGTGTACATTTTCTTTCGTAATAACTCTGTTAACTTGCAGTCTACAGACTCGAAATTTGATATTTGGGAAAATCTACGTAGTCGGGTTTCGCCGAGAAATTTGGCTGTTATGGGGTCAAAGTTCAACGATTGACCTTTGAGAACTCTACCAAACTCCTCCGACAATTTGGGGTCTAAACATTTGAAATTTTAGATAGAGGTTTCTTGGATATAGATTTAACTTAATAACTTGATTTTAGCCCCAAAAGTACATTTTAAGGGGTCAAAATAGAGGTCAAAGTAAAAACAATTGACCGTTATTTTTTTTGTTTTGTTTTTTTTGCTCAGCATACACATCTAAATACCCGGGCAACGCCGGACATCGATGCTAGTCTATATATCTCTGAAAGTGAAAGCGTCTGTCTGGGTGTGTGCATGTCTGTGTACATACGCAATAACTCTGTCAATTTTTAGTCTACAGACTCGAAATTTGATATACAGAGTACTGAGATTTGCAAAATTTGATGTAACCGGGTTTCGCCAGAAATTTAGTGATGTAGGGGTCAAAGTTCAACGATTTGACTTCTGAGAACTCTACCAAACTCCTCCGATAATTTTGGTCTAAACACTTGACATCTTTTATATAGATTCCTTGGACAGGGATCTAACTTAAAAACTTGATTTGAGCCCAAAACACTAAATGTTAAGCGGTCATAATAGGGTCAAAGTTTTAAAAAATTAACCGTTTCTTTGTTTGTTTTTTGTTTTTTTTTGTTTTTTTTTTTTTTTTTTTGCTCACCATACACCTCCAAATACCCGGGCAACGCCGTGCCGAAATGCTAGTATATCTATAAAAGTGAAAGTGTCTGTCTATGTGTGTGTGTGTGTCTGTGTGTGTACATTTGCCTACGCAATAACTCTGTCAATTTTTAGTCTAAAGACTCAAAATTTGATATACAGCGTACTGAGATTTGTGAACATCTATGTGATCCGTTTTTGGCCAGAAATTTGGCTGTTAAGAGGTCAACGTTCTACGATTTGAATTTTGAGAACTCTGCTAAACCCCTCCGACATCTTTGGGTCTAAACACTTTAAATGTTATAGGTTTCTTGTACATGGATCTAACTTAAT
Source organism: Euprymna scolopes (assembly GCF_053919585.1). Classification (NCBI taxonomy): domain Eukaryota; kingdom Metazoa; phylum Mollusca; class Cephalopoda; order Sepiida; family Sepiolidae; genus Euprymna; species Euprymna scolopes. The sequence continues at coordinate 57,725,027 of NC_136524.1, forward strand.
AACTTGATTCGAGCCCCAAACAATAAATGTTAATGGTCATAATAGGGGGCAATGTTGAAAAAAATGACCGTTTCTTTCTTTTTTTTTTACCTTTTTTAAAAACTTTTTTTTTACCTTGGATTAATTTTGTGTACTGTACAGTTTGCTGCAATTAAAAACATTATCTTTTATCTAGCAATTAATGATATAGATATAAAATTTTCAATGATTTTTTTTAAGTGCAACAGAATGTACATTACGTAAAATAAATCCAAATAATTTTTTGATTCAATTTAAATTAAATTTGTATCCCTTACTTTTTTTGTTTTTTTTTTGTTTTTTTTGCTCAGCATACACATCTAAACACCCGGGCAACGCCAGACATCGATGCTAGTCTATATATCTATGAAAGTGAAAGCGTCTGTCTGGGTGTGTGCATGTCTGTGTACATTTCCATACGCAATAACTCTGTCAATTTTTAGTCTACAGACTCGAAATTTGATATACAGAGTACTGAGATTTGCAAAATTTGATGTAACCGGGTTTCGCCCAGAAATTTAGTGATGTAGGTGTCAAAGTTCAACGATTTGACTTCTGAGAACTCTACCAAACTCCTCCGATAATTTTGGTCTAAACACTTGACATCTTTTATATAGATTCCTTGGACAGGGGGATAAATGTTACATTTATCATATTTTTGGTGCCGAATATCTCTTAGCTGATTTTGACTAATTTGAAGGTTCCTGCTTCCGAAAATCCTATTATTTTTTTCTCATCAAGTCGTTGGGATATTTGCTATTTTACCTTAAATTTAGCTCTATCTCCCTGTTTTGAATCCATTATCTACCTTTTAAGTTACTTTCTAGCTAAAAAGTTACTTTCTTCCTAATTTCCTCTTTCAATAAGTCTTTACCTCCTTTTTGTAACCACTGGCGACACAGCACGCCCCTTTTTATTTATTCGCCCCCGTTTCCGGCATCAACAGTACGTTTTTCTATTTTTTTCTTTCTTGTACATAATCCACAGGTATGTTTATTACACTTTAGAGTCGTACTCTTTAGAATAGTATATCTGACTGTGAAGTGATAACAGTGCATTCTAGATTCAGAAGTACATGTTGTTATTGTGATGTATGTTAATTGATTATGAAATCACAATACTCAAGGGAAAACTCAAATTTACTATACTATGAGGTATGTAGTTTGTAAGAAGTGGACACTGAGTAGTAAATAGGTCAACCGATTATGGCATGTTATCTTGATTTCTGAGTTAAAGTAAGATTTATTCTGTTAATTTTAGAAATTTATTTATAAGTCAGACAGTTAAGCTGCATTATTTTTCTTTCGTTGTATATTTTTGGACCAAACGTTAAGCATGGCTAAAGCATCTCCTATGCGACGTTTAAACAATCTGAATGTGTTTTTCTATATTTGTGGGGAATATACATTGCAATCAAACAGGAAATGTATCAGTGGATTTGTGAAGTGTTTATCTTGCTTAATTCAAAATAATGCTGGGTGATCAAGTTAAGGCATTGATACCCCATATTGCATGGAAGCAATAAGTTGACCATCTTCAACAGTGGACAAAAAAGAATAGAAAGTCACCCCGCCTAGATATTCCAATGGTCTGGCGTGAACTGCAAAAACATTTCGATGACTGTCATTTCTGTTTATCCAAACTTCAAGTGTGCAATTAGACCAATTCCACACTGCAATGAAATTCCTGTTCCAGTGTTGCTTGTTTCTAAGGAAGATCACGCCTCTGTTTTGTCCATTGACAGTAGTGAAGCCACTGTCTCAGATGTCTGCTTTCCTCCTTCTTCACTACCACAGCTTTTATTTCACAAGGAGAACTGAATGACCTGACTGGAGATCTCAACTTTTCCCAAGAATCTCATGAACTTTTGTTTTAAAAACTCAAAGAAAAAATCTACTTTAGCCTGGAACTCTGCGGAAAACGCCATATTGAATTTTTGCCATATTTCACTCAGGAAAACAACATAGTATATTGCAACGGCGTTGCCAGCTTGCTGCGGCAGCTTGGTGTCGAACAATATTATTGGTGGCTTTTTATAGATAGTCCATAAAGAAGTTTAAAAAAGTGTTCGTCTTTATAATGGCAACTTATATAGATCAGTTCCTTTAGGCCATTCAACGATCCTCAAAGAGAAATATGATGAAAGAAAATTTGTTCTGGAAAAGATTTCGTACAGACAGCACCAATGAATCATATTTGTCTATTTGAAAATTATTGGGGGGGGGCCCTTTGGGCTATAAGGTGTCTACAAAATGTTTAATTGCTTCTTGTGTTTGTGGGATAGCAGGACAAAAACAGAGTACTGGACAAAAAAAGATTGGCCTGTGCGCAGAGAACTTATTCCTGGCTCATTATGTGCTGGCTTCTCCTTTGATGAAGCAGCATGAAAAAGTTTGTGACGGCTCTTGAGAAGGATCGCGACTTTGCAACGATATACTCAAGAAATTTCCAGGCCACAGAGAAATTAAGGTGGATTTTTTTTATGGACGCTAGATTCAAAATTAACGAATAACTGAAATTTCTGTAATTTTATGAATCGTACATAATTGAGTTCCTGGACGGCGTTTACAAATGTAGTAAAATTCTTCTTGGGGAAAATTAAGGCGCCCAACTACAAGAGCTGGTTGAAACATAACTCATAAGTCTCCATCAACTGGGTGCAAATATGAGCATCAAGTTATATTTTTTGCACAGTCATCTTGTCCGTTTTCTAGAAAATCTAGGTGATGTGAGCGACAAACAAAGGAAGCGCTTCTATAAAGACATCGGCGACATAGAAGTTCGCGATCAAGCTCGTTGGGATGCCTTCAGGCTTTCAGACTACCAAGTGCGATGATACGTAACACCCATTCTAGAAAATCAGTAAAATGTGAATTTACAGATGATGATGCCTATGCTTAGCATTTTTTGCAACTTCAAGCTTTAACTGTGAATATTTTGGTTATTTCGTAAAGTTATATAAAATATTGTTTCATCGATTTGTTTCTATTATAGTTATCAGCTACAATAGACACAGAAGGAGTACACCATTGCAGAACAACTAGACCTGATAGAAAAATAGATTTCTAGAATCAGCGCCCTCAAATTAGGGGGTCCTGGATATGACCATAAACTATATGCGATGGTGAGGCCTCGGCTTGCGTGCTTTAGGGAGTGTGGAGCTACTCTTTAATTGCCATTGCTCCCGGAGTAGTAGTACCTGTTCGGGTCCCAACTATGGGTTAAATAGAAACCGACTTGAAAACAACAAATATATTCTATCAAAAACTTTTCTTCAAAATCACTGGAGTCAGCATTAAATAACCTGAAAAGGGCTGTAAAACAAAAACCAACCAACCAAATCAAATTAGGTTAAAATCTTTTTGTTGGTCAGTTTTATATTTCACGCATTATTTATACAAATCATTTAATTTATGAAGCTCGATGCAATTACAGAACATATACAAATAAATGATAAAGTTTATATTCCAAATTTCAATATGTTGACCTTGTTATCATCTATTACTCTAAGTATGTGTACATGCACTATTTTTCAGATGGTGTCAGAAATTGTGCACGCACCATACCTAAGGAAATAAATGGTAAGATGGTAAACCTCTTGAAATTTAAAATATAGACTGTTGCCTTTTATATATCTATATATAAATAATAAAAGTAAAATAACAATTACAGTAAATAGGCGATTAGAACAAATTGACACTTGTTTGACAATGATTTCGATCTGTTGTCATAAATAACTAAAATATCATCAGGTGAAAATCTGTCTTTTTATTTAGTTGTTCATATTGAAAAATCAAGAAGACAAACTTTTCAATATGAAAACCTAAAGGCGAAAGACTTACTTTTTACCTGATGCTATCTTAGTAATTAATACCTACAATTGTAACACTTTTCATGTCAGCGTATTGAAGCTTGCTCATGCCTGGATTAATAGATACAGCTCTTTTTTATTATTGAACCCTATTTCTGGATTTTCATCCGCTAATACCATTATTTCCCTACAAGTATTCTGACGCAAGCGTACGATTAACGTTCCACGCTGCTATCGGACATTTAAACATCAGTCATTCTCATTTCTTACCTCTGAGGACGTGCCAGGAGCTATCTTCATCATGACCCGAAAGAAGAAAACTGTTTGCATTTTTCTAAAGAAAAATATTTTACTATTAAAAAATTTTAAGAAAAAAAGACATTCAATTTAATTTCAATGAATCGATATGTTTATTAAAATCACGTTTGCACTTGTCTGGTTTTTTAAACCGTTAGATCTCACACACACACACACACACACACACACACACACCACGCACACACACAAACACACACACATGATATATACATGTATATATTGTATACTATACCACATATATATACGTTTTTAAATATATATTAAACGTTTACTGATTTTACTTTTTTATTATCTTGCTTGTGTACTGTTATGCGCAATAAGTAACGGCACACAAACTAATATAGTAAATAGACTAGAAATCATTAAGCCACCATCTTTGTGGCTCTGTGCAAAATGCCAATTCGCTTAACAACAAAAACAATAATTGACGAGTACAACACGAAATGCATTAATAATATCCGTAACCTAGAATCTCCCCAAACTTATCCAAACGTGTTTTGAAACCCCTTATTATAATATACTAGCAGGACTCGTTATCCAGCGATGCCCAGTGTAACGATGACACAGATCCAGAACAGAATCGTTAAAGGACCCCCTCAGAAATAAATTAAATTAAACTACAGTTGTTTTTGGTGGCCACTGCTGTCCCTGGAAAATAGCGAACTCTCGCGGTCGTGGCCCAAATAAAATAATCTGGATTCTCCTGTCGGGCATTCTTTTTGCGGTGGAATCCACCGTCTGTGAATGTCGGCACTATTGGTTAGCGATTAGTGGTGGTTTGGGGCGATAACCTGCAGGTACTTGGTGATTTTTAAAAAAAAACATTTAAGGGGGAAAAACATTATTGCGTACTTATTTGTCATACCTTAATCAATATAAACAATTACTGAAAATGGTCCATTATAAAAATAATATTAAGTAAAGACAGAAGTTTTCGAAAATAGGGATTCTCACTGTATAGTAGCTCTTTAGATTGAGTGAACTCAGTAGTAGATAACTGCTCTCTGCTGATGCCAGTATCTTTCAAGTTGGCCATAGGTTTTCTTCTCGATATACTGCATTTATTTCTAAAAGTAACTCCAACACCTTGTCTAAATAATAAAATACTCAACAAAATGTAAAAGTGGTAATAAATAAACAAATATATAACAAATAAGTGTTTCCGTAGTCAACAAAATTTAATTTGAAACTTACCTGTGTATCATTTTTGTGTTTAAACTTATTTGAAAGCGTTTATTCAGTTCTTAAAAGTATCGACATAATAATTCACAGCTTTGAAGTCGAGGTAATCGGTCAAAAATATAAAATTAAATCAAATCGTCAACCGGCAACCAAAAACTGTAAACGAAGAACAAATATAGCATAATTAGAGGTTCTATAATCGTTCAAAAATAAAAAAATATTGGTACCCGTAAAAAATATTTTAGGGCTGATTTAGGGCGTCGGTATTTTGTGCATATTTACATTCCTAAACTAATGTTGTGTTTATATTTTGAGAGTGCTTCCTCAGAGCAAGGAAAGAGTGTTTGTTTAAATTTTACATATATATATACATATATATATATATATATATATATAGAGAGAGAGAGAGAGAGAGAGAGAGAGAGAGAGAGAAAAAATAAAAAGGAACAAACCGTATTATGTGTTCATCAACGTTTCGTCTTTATTTCGAGACTTCCTCTGGATGAATAAGATTAAGTCTCGAAATAAAGACGAAACGTTGATGAACACATAATACGGTTTGTTCCTTTTTATTTTCTCTATTTTGTCAGAATGCTATTTCCATTATTTTCATCATATATATATATATATATATATATATATATATATATATATCCTCGTTATCCTGATGCTTTTGAATCGTTTAAGATAAACCAGACTATATTAATAAAGGAAATCCAAAACTATATTAGCAATGTATAAATGTATTTATAATTACATATAATAAATTTATATATATTAATAAAAAAAAAACGTATATATGTAAAAATAAAATATTTTTAACCTTTATATATCTAATTTAAAATAAATAAGAATGTAAATATACAAACCACTAACTATAGTGGGGTGATAAGTAGTTAAATGGATTAATCCAAATCTTATAAATACAAGACTGATAAATTAAAAAATGTATCCATTTTAAATGTGGAAATTGATGAATCGCACAGGTAAGAAATTCATTTTTATACTATGAAAAGGTTAGTAATTGCAATTAAGAATAGGAAATTGGATCAAAATTTTTGTAACTTGTCTTCTTCCTAAGATTAAGGGTGGTGGTGTTTGATCAACACTTCGGGGGAGCCATGATGTAATACACTGTTTTGTTTTTAAATCACCGAAACAGTGTTTCATGGTAAACAACTGATGATCCCTTGAAAAATAAAAAAATTGGTATTATAGTAAATTTGAGAGAGTTGATGCAGTGATTGCAGGTGATTAAATGACTTACTGACTAGATGTTTTTTTTTAACGAATGATAAAAAATATTTTTTGTATAGTTTCAAATGTTAAAAACTTCAAAGACTATATATATATATATATATATATATATATATATATATATATATATATATATATACTTAAACATGTATGCTAACATTCTGAATTGTTTAAAGTAAGTTGCCAGTATTTATTTCGAGACTTCCTCTGGATAAATAATTTTAAGGTTAGCAATATTTAATTTACTAATTTTGAGCGATTATTATGCTAGTATTGTTTTTATATTGCAACCTGAAGAAAAGTATTGTTGTGCAAACATCGTCCCCGCTAGTAAGGCGATCTGAATGAGAAAAAATCAATGTTACCCTAACAAATGAGTTAATGTGTAAAAAGAGAAAATACAAGCAAGCATTAGTCAGTAAATAGCCACTGATATAATATCGCTCAACAACTACTCGACGATCACAAAGAAAAAAGGAAAGAAGGAAAAAAATAATAATGTTGAGGATGCGTATTATATCTAGTAGTAAATGTATGTTTGTGTATGTTTTAGCCTTTTCAGAAAAGCTAAACAGTCGTTAATTACGTAAAAGGGGCGGAAAATTCGTTCGCTGTTGTTATATACTGTAAATTAAGTGTCTATTAAACGAAATGAACGCCATACGGAGATGTGTTTTAGCGACGTCATATTAGAATGTTTTTAAGTGTTCGTTTAGAGTGATCTAATTTCGGAAAAGAGAATTAGCGGGCTATTAATCAGAGCCAGCGGGCTTTCCCGTGGAAGACTTTATTATTTTTATATTCTACTACGAGAAATATAGTGTTATATCTCTGTATGAATGAGTCAGTTACGGTCAGTGTAAACATATTATCTGCGGAACGTGTAGACTTCCTCCCAGTGTCGATTAGTGGTGGTGGGAGGTACAAATATTTAAAGACAAAAATATGTACCTCTTCCTCTAACGATGTCGCGATTATTATGGTGTTGCTCCTATGATGTAATATAGTATTTTAATATCACGATTGGATGGGTCTGCAAATGTGTTCTGAGATATTAGCCTAGCTGTATTGAATTTGTATGTGGCATTTGTTGTTGTAAACCTACGATCGTTTGTGGTTAAGGGAATCTCTGCGGCTACTTTATTAATATAGAGAATAGATGACAAACACTTATTCTGGTAAACTATATATAATACTGTGAACGCGTCCGCTTGCTTCATAACAGATAAAACATCCATAAATGATGGTTAGTACTGGTCTCTCTCTCCTCTCTCTCTCTCTCTCTCTCTATATATATATATATATATATATATATATATATATAAGGTCAGTCTGTAAAGACGTGTATTTGCTGTAAAACAACAGAATTAACATATTCTAGAATGTCCAAATAGTTATGTAAACATCTTTAGTATCTTCTAATGAGAAAATCAATCGAATAGAAACAGATCGATAATTTTAAAAGAGCAAAGTCTAAAGTATATCGATGTAAGAAGCGTAGAACTGAAAAAATAATATGTTAGAAAGACTTTGTTCATGAATCTTTGTGATAAAGATTTGCTATTCAAATTATTTGGATTTTTCGGACCACTGTTCTCATCTTTAATGTTATTTTCCCGTATGCAAGGACCTGTGGCGCAGTAGTTAGAGCACTTGAAAAAAATTCAAGTGTAAATATAAAATACTCATGCATGGCAAAGGATCACTTGTGTGGGCGACCGACCAATACAATAGCGAATTACTTAGAACCTCTATCCAGTCATGGTTGACGGAACGAGAGCATACTACCCCTCGTAAAGTAAATAAAGGTTCCCGTTCGAAATACCGTCCTGATTTCTGAGTTCGGCAGAAATATTCTCAAGTTCAACAAAGTATATCGGAAGATAGACTGAGGTTACTTTGACTAAAACCTTGTAAAAATGACATTCAAGATGAGAACAGTAGTGCGAAGCATCCCAATAATACAAAGTCATTAGTTTTAACTGCAAAGCTAGGTATACAAAAAGGGAGAGTCTTGCAGACCGTTTAGCAAAAGCTCATCTGCGAAAGTTGATAGTCCCCAGAAACCAAACCAGTGTGACGCAGAAATCAACTCAACAAACTACTTCATCCTTTTGTATTATTTTGATTCTCCGGACTACTATTCTCATCTTGAGTTTTAGCTTCACAACGTTTCAATGGATGTAAACCTTCGATTTTCTTAAAGTGTATCTTGACGAACTTGGAACTCTTTCTGTCGTGCTCGGGAATCTGCACGGAATTCTGAACGGAAAAACGAGTCGGCCCCTCTCAGTACAGGCCAATAAGTCTCCTGTGCGTCATGAGTAAGTTGCTAGAATCTGTGTTAAATACAGAAGTAATCAAACATCTCAACAAAAATAACCTTCTTAGTGACACTCAATATGGTTTCCGTTCTGCTAGATCTACAGCAGATGTCCTTACAGTTATATCGCATAGGATTAGCAAATCTCTCGACGGTGGCAATCTTTCTAGGGCAATTGCTCTTGACATATCTAAAGCCTTTGATAGGGTATGGCATAAAGGTTTACTTCATAAGATCGCTAGCTATGGTATAGCTGGAAAAGTCTTCTTAATTATTAAATCATTTCTTTCTGATAGGTTCATAAGAGTAGTAGTTGAGGGGCAAAAATCAGAAGCTCACAGTATTAATGCCGGTGTCCCTCAGGGATCTATCCTGGGCCCAACTCTTTTTCTGATTTACATTAATGATCTTCCAAATCATATCCTTACATCATTTGTAGACATTTATGCTGACGACACTACCATTTATGGTACAACATCTAAGACAGTAAACGACCAAGTTCTCTCCAATTCTCTCTCCTCTGATCTTGAGCACGTAGTACAATGGGGAAATGAGTGGCTGGTTACTTTTAATGCATCTAAAACCAAGCTTCTCTCTTTACATCATCAACATTCTAATTCACATTTGTCATCAATTGAAATGAATGGCTCTCGTCTTCAGGAGGCGTCAAGTTTTGACAAGCTTCTGGGCTTGACCATTACTCCTGATCTTAAATGGAACACGTATATCAAATCTGTTGCCAAGGCCGCTGGAAAAATGGTGGGATCTTTCTATCGATCCAGTAGATATCTCACAGCTGATGCTATTCTCTATCTATATAAGAGCCAGGTACGTCCAAGGATGGAATACTATTGCCACATCTGGGCAGGAGCTGCTAGAAAGGACTTGTCCTGCCTTGATAGAGTTCAAAATAGACTTCGTAGCCTCGTAGGAGAGGTTTTTTTCTCCTCCTTGCAACCTCTATCTCACAGAAGAGATGTTGCGAGTTTGTCTCTGATGTATCGTTATTTTCATGGAAAGTGTTCAACTGAGCTTCAATCTATGGTCCCCCCTCGCCAAACTTTCACAAGAAACACTCGTCTAGCTGTAAACACTATCAATAATTTCCCCCACTCTTTATCTGTGCCTAAACCTAAACGTAGATTCCATGAACAAAGCTTCTTTCTTAGAACTGCACGCCTGTGGAATTGTCTTCCGTTTTCCTGCTTTCCGGCTGACTACAATATGGTTGTGTTCAAGTCTAAAGTAAATAAGTTCTTGATGAGCCGTTCCATATAAGTTATTAAATTTACCAAATTTTCATTACTAATGATTACTATATTGACCAATTTCTACTGTACACTCTTTAACCCTTATCCTTGAGTGGCCTCTGGGCCTTGATAATGTGGTGATGCCTTTGTAAAAAAAAAAAAAAAAAAGTATAGTTCGTTTTGATGTTAGGAGCCGGAATAATAGCCAACAATTGTCACCATCTGATATATGGATCTTTGCATGTGAACCCGGACGGGGGTGTCCTGTAAACTACTGTTCCAGTAGATTGTTCTCTATTGGCTGAGGTAGGTCATATTCAGTGCTATGAAATCCATGACCCAGATTTTGCTAAGATTATTGCTAATTATCTGAGGCAGGACTACCGGAGAATGCCGATAGGACTGCTCAGGCCTTTTTCTGTAGGCTAGCTCGCGTTTCCTTCAAATCCTACTTTCCCGAGCTTGTGTCACATTTTCCCGCCGTGGGATAAGGATCAACACTGAACACTGTTTCTATTTCTGTAGAAACTAAAATTGGAGAGTACGAGGGAAAAGAGAAACGTTGCAAATAATGAAACAAATATATAAAACCTATGAGCATGAAGCGAAAAAGAACTGTTACGTGATTTCTGACATTCGTAAGGATGAATTTGGGCGACGATAGGTTATTTGTGTTTCGTCAATGCCTACATTACTATTTAATCTAACAGCTCCGTTTAGTCTTGTTAGACTACGGATATTCACTGAAGTGTGTTTACGATAAAAAATATTGTGGCAAGAATTGCGCAATAACCTTCCACACCTTTCCTGTTTTAATTCTAGTTATAATTACATATAAACTTAGGACGCACTGGAAAAAAATGCCGAGTTAAGCCTGTGAGCGCCTAGCGTTCCCATCTCGTCCTGCCCAAGCTTATCGTTGCTTAACATCAGTGATCTTGAGAGAATCCGTATGTCAACCTGATTCTGCCGTATATTTTAAATAACGTGAGTACAAAAGTTATGTTTTAGTGCAGGAAGAAATGTAACGTAGCGTATATGGTGCACATCTGAGAAAATCAGCAGGAGCAGTAAGATTGCTGACTAGCGAACATATTAGCAGAAGCCGCTTGCGTGAAAAGAAAAGGAGAGAAAAATACACCATGTGGTCAAAGAGAAAAGCCAAGTGCGGGTCTGGAAAGATGGATGTATGAAAAGGAGAGCAAGAAAGCGCTGGCTATGGCCGGCGTAAAGTGGCAGGGACAGGGACTTTTTAAAAAGCACATGTTATATGGCACAGCTTTGTAAAACACATGCGTGTTAGAAAAGATTTATGAAGGTAATGAAGTGCGTTATTGTTCGAAGAACCACGAATAAAGGCATTTTATTTACACTTAAAAAAAATGCAAAATCGAATTTTTGTTTCGGTCCGTTGTTTTTGTTTGTTTGTTCCTTAGCGACGCAGTTATCAGACAACATACGGTTCAATTAGCTGAAATGTAAGGACACGATTAAAGTTTACTAACCTCGTGATAGAAAATGAAAGCTGTTAACGCGTGTATAGGTGTGAGTAACATTCATTTCTAACCACCCGACTCGTGTTCGTCTGTACCATTGTACACTCAAGATAAAGAGTGCTCATATGTGAGTCACTGAATCTTTTACGACTTGCAGATAAATCCAAAAATTCAGTGCAATGTGGACTCGGTTTCAAACAAATTACCGGTTTGCAAACCTAAACTGTTTAAGGAGGAGATAGGCTGTGTCCATCGCCCGGCTTCCATACCCCTTCTTCGGCTATTAGTCAGGCGCAGAGACGCTATCACTGTGATTCAACAGAAACACACAGTGGTAGATCTTGTTTCTTGTCTAGGGCAATGAACGCCGTTTTTCCCACTCCAGACACATCCCACCCCTCAAACTGAGCACTTGTGAGTACTTGAGTACCACATATGCCTGTGCAATTAGATTGGGTTGACCTTATTCTGATGGTTTGAGAGCACCGGATTGACAGTTCCTGGCTGCTGTTTCTGACTGGTAGTACAGTAGGCCTAACTCTTTGGTAGCGCTTAGAGCGGCTGCTCCATCAACAGTTATATAATATCGGGATGTTTGTAGTGCAATGTCGCGCATAGAAAGGGACCCTGCACTCATCACCGGTGGGCTTTCCTGAGGCCACAATCCCAGTTGAAGAAAGGTCAGCTGATGGTCTACTTGTGTTGCATGTGCGATACTCTGCATAACCTCCTGTTAAGTCTCCCCTTACCTAAACTGAATTTTTAAAAAAAATATGATGACAGTACAATAAAAAAAAAATAAACTTAAACTAGGCTTAGGGTCAAACAAATCCAACTTGCCTCCCCCCTTGAGGCTTGCATTCACGAACATCCGGGGGCTTAGAACTAATTTAGCTGATATTGAAGCATTTCTCCTTACAAATACCCCGGATATCTTAGCACTAAGTGAGACTAGCCTACTCTCCGCCATCTCCTCTAACTACTTTAACATGCCTAGATATCTCCCCCTTTGCCGTAAGGACTCTGACAGACATATGCACGGTCTTGGACTTTACATTCGTAATACCCTTCCCTTGACTAGAGAAACAAACCTAGAATCGGACGATCAAGCCTTTATGTGCTTTAGACTTAACATGCAACACAACATTAGCTACTTTTATTTTCTCTACCGCTCTCCCTCGACTCATGACTGCACCATAATAAACAAAGTATTTGACAGCATAGACACAGCACTCTCACTCGACACTAGCGCACAAGTACATGTATTTAGTGACTTTAATGTTCACCACAAAAACTGGCTTGGATTCTCTACTTACACAGATGCAGCGGGCAGAACAACACATAGCTTCTCTATATCTCACTCCATATCACAAAGAGATACGTTTCCAACCTGTTTCCCTGACCAGCAAGAAAAACACGCATAACTTCTAGATCTGTTTTTGACCACAGTTCATAATAATTGTATAACGAATGCCGACAGCCCACTTGGGAACGCTGATCATGCAGTGATAATGGTTGAAATAGCGCTAAACTCTAGAGCCAAAACTGAAGAGCCAGTGTTCAAAACAACGAGATATTATAAAAAGGTTGACTGGGAAGCCATCAGAGGTCTTATCAGAGATGTCCGATGGGAAATATTTTTCTCTTCCTAAAAATAAATAGTTCAGTAAATAGTTCAAAACTGCAATTGAAGCATATGTCCCCATGCTGAAATTTTATGGCGAGCCCCACTCTCCCCAATGTTTAACTTCGACTTGCACTACTGCCATTGCTCAAAGGCAGCATGCATACCGCAGATTTAACCGATATAAGTCCAGTTTAAACAGACAGAAGTATATAGAAGCTAGAAGTAACGTTAAGAAAGAAATAGCGACAGCTAAGAGAGAATTTACTGAAACCACTAAAAAACGCATCGAAGCACAAAAATTAGGAACGCGTGACTTCTGTAAAATCTACAACAGTGTAGTAAATAATGGGCAATCAACAATTCCTCCACTAACAAACAATCACGAGGTTGTTTGCTCAGCAACCGAGAAGGCTAACATGCTTGCCAGTCGGTTTGCCTCCAACTCCACACTGGACCCTCTCAACCACCCCCTACCTGACTTTCCTATGCGGACAGACGCTACGCTAGATGATCTGAACCCCCCCTGCTCAATTACATGCTATTATAAAAAAAACCTTGACACTTCAAAAGCATGTGGACCCGACCTCATCCCAGCTATGCTATTAAAATAGTACTCAGCCGAAGTAGCTCCAGTTCTCTTCAAACTCTACAACAAATGGCTTAACAAACCTTTCTTTCCGAGCTGTTTAGAACTGCTTCTGTGGTATCAGTATTCAATAATTCTGGAGCAAGAACGGATCCATTAAATTAAAGGCCCATCAGCCTCCTCCCACTTTTTGCCAAACTGTTTGAGACCTTAATTAACCATGCTTTAGTCCATCACCTTACAGATGCTAAACTTCTGACTGACAAACAATATGGATTTAGACAAGCCCGTTCCACAGCAGACATCCCAACTATAATATTTGAACGTATATACCACTCACTGGATAAAGCCGGGGAGGGCAGAGCGATAGCTCTAGATATATCTAAGGCTTTTGACAGGGTATGGCATGAGGGTCTCCTCAGAAAAATTAGATCATACGGTATCACTGGTAGAATACTAAACATAATTCAATCCTTCTTAGATAAGAGAAAATCCCGGTTGTCCTCGACGGTGGTGCATCTAAACAATATGATATAAATGCGGGAATGCCATAAGGGTCTATCCTTGTACCTCTGTTGTTCCTAATATTCATAAAGGATCTCCCCGACAGAATTGCCTCTGAGATGGGTATATATGCTGATGACACCACACTCTATAACAGTTAGGACAGGAAAACAAATGAATACATATCTAAAGAAATGGCAGAAACACTAGAGGATGACCTCCAATCTTTAGTAGAATGGGGACAAAAATGGATGGTCACATTCAATGCCGCCAAGACTAAACTCGTTTCCTTCAATAATTACAAGAAACCTTCTCTAACACCTATAGCAATGATCAACGACTCTTTATCTGAGAGTACATCTTTCAAACTCCTTGGCCTAATGTTCACAGGAAACATGAGTTGAAACAATTATATTGAAAGCATTGCCAGGGCCGCTGCAAAGAAGGTGGGCTCTCTCTACCGTGCTAGTAAACTACTAACACCCAAAAGTATCCTGTGCCTCTATAACGCCACCATTCGCCAATGTATGGAGTATTTCTGTCATATTTGGGCTGGTACATCTGCTACTAGTCTCTCGCTCCTAGACAAGGTTCAAAAGAGAGTCGCCAATCTGATAGACCCTTAACTGGCATCTAAGCTTCAGCCTCTGTCCCATCAACGAAATGTTGCATCCCTCTGCCTGTTCTACGAATATTTTAATGGAGAATGTTCTGACGAACTGCAAGCACTTGTGCCCCACAACGTAAACACCCTCGACAAACCCGACAGGCAGCTAAATCCCACCCCCACACAATCGAGATCCCTAGATGTAAAATATATTTCTACTCCAATAGTTTCTTCCCCAGAACCGCTAGACTTTGGAATTTCATTCCAGGCCCCTGCTTCCCGAACTGTACTAACGTGCAGAAGTTCAAATGTAACGTGAACAGACATCTTGCTGCCAAAATCCCCACATAGTACCCCAGTAGATTTTTCCACTGATAGTAGCCCCCCTACACCAAAGTTGCAATGTGCCTTGTTTGGGGTGAAAATGTAATAAAATAAATAAATAAAAATATGGAACGGAACTCATTAACCATAAAACGAAATAGGAAACCATATAGACACACTTCTTATTTCATCATGATAAAATAAAAAAAAATAATAAAATTTTATTTTTTGCATTCCTATAAATATTCCTTTTTATTATATAAAATATATTTATACAGAAAATAATTTTTTAAAAATATTTTTTACATTTTTGTAAATACGGTTTTATTTAATATACATTTTTTAAATTGTAAGATAGAATGTCTTTCACAAATTTAATCACATAATTTTGCCATAAATAATGTATCATAAAACAAGTTGGAAATTTTTTTGTAACAAATTATTTCAATATGGTTTCGTATTTCATTTCATGTTTAGTAATTTCCGTTACGTTCCATATGTAGCTAAACCATTTTAACGTTGTGTACTGAATTTTTGGAGTTAAGCCGACTTACTACCCCGATACGGAGGGGGGTTTGGCTGTTGAGCGTACATCTTGCACTCATGTTGAAGGTGTGACGAGCTTCATAATTTAAAAGAATACTGATTTTGTTGACCAATTCTAATAAGAGTTTCTAGGTTGGTACTGACTTATTATTTTCGCATAGGCTTGATTTTTATTGATTGAAAATACTTTGTTAAGAAGTGTAAGCTATGTTTAGTTTCAGAGCAGTTTCTTCTGATTCGTTGTTCTACACAAGTCCTGTGAGGTGACTATTTTGCAGTAGACAGAACAGTTTTTGATAGTTCATTCTTCTACATACGTCCTGGGAGGTAACTGGTTTGCAGTAGACAGAACAGTTTCCGATGGTTCGTTGTTAAACACAAGTCCTGGGAGGTGACTGGTTCGCAGTAGACAGTTCGCGAGTTGGAATCAACAGGGCAAAAGATTCTTCCCGTGTTGACACGAATAAAACATATGCGAAATTGCTACACAAAGGTTTAACATTAATGGAGCTATTCTGGTTTCTGATTGGTTGGTAGCAGGACGTAGTTAATGCGATTCGTCAGTTCCTAGCGGTATCGTTTATGAATAGAATCTCCCGACTGTGCGGGATTATACACCATTATAGTATTACTATGATGTGATAGTCTCCTAGCAGCTTCGGTTGCAGAGAGACAGGGTAGAGTACTCGTCAAGAATTCGTTCTTGACACGCAGCCCGTCAGGTGAGGGGCCGGGAACCGACCCAGCACTTGTCGGACTAAGGTACACCGCTTGGATACTACCTTGGAGGTCAACCCTCCCAGGCCTTGCAACCGGGCTTTCCAGTGGGACAAGTTTATTGTTGTCGCCTGAGGCCTGCTGACTGGGGAATGCCAACGGGGATGTCCAGGCAATTTTTGTTGAAGCGAGAGTGCCCCTTCTTTAGGGTAGACAGCAAATAAATATCTATCCCATTACACTCTGTGTGATAGGATGTGTCTCCTAGCGGCTTCGGCTGCAGGCAGACAGGGTAGTTGTACACGTTAAGGATCTGATCTTGACACTTAGCGCAACAGGTGAGGGGCTGGGAACCGGCTCAACACCTGTCGGACTGAGGTACACCGCCTGGGTAATTCCCAGGAGGTAACCCCTCCCAGGCCTTGCCACTGAGCTTTCCGGTAGGGAAAGTTTATTGCTAGTCTTCTGAGGCGCTCCGACCAGGGATAGCCGACGTGGTTACTCAGGCAGTGCCCCTCCTTTAGGGGAGCCTGCTTAGATTCTCACTTTCCAACCGTGAGCCAAATATTGCTGATGCGGGCAGCTATTTAAATAACTACGCCATTATACTCTTACCATGATGGGATGTGTCTTCTAGCGACTTCAGCTGCAGGAGGACAGAGTAGAAGTACTCGTCAAGGATCCGTTCTTGACACTCAACCCGACTGGTTAGGAGCTGAGAAGTGGTCCAGCACCTGTCGGACTGAGGTACACCGCTTGGGATACCACCTAGGAGATCAAGCCTTCCAGGCCTTGCCACAGGGCTTTCCGGTTGGGCAAGTTTATTGCTTGGCGCCTCAGGCGCCTCTTCTGCGGAATGGCGACGGGGGTTCCCAGGGAATTTTTGTTGAGGCGAGAGTGGCACTTCTTTAGGGGAGCTCGCCTGTTCTCCACCTTCCGGCCTTGTGCCACATTTTGCTGCGGTGTACAGCAAATAAATATCTACCCCAAAAGTGCAAAAATATTTTAAGTTAATACGTATCTGTGAAAACTAACTTGCTTTTCGCAGTGATACAAAAGTTGATTTCAACGAAATAGAGAAAGAAGTGGTATAATAAAAACTTTTTATATTTAACTGGTACACGTCTTCTGTAGAGCGTGTGTATGAATAAGTTCGCGATTCAGTCGCCGCAGTACAAGGAAAACACGGAAGATTTGTAAATCTTTTTTTTTACTTGGAAGTTACCACTTATCAAGGCAAGGAAGCCACTCGGAGATAAATGTTATTGCGTGTACAGTACTCAATGGGATAGTACCGTAGTAATCGTTAGTATTGGAGATTTGATAAACTGTCTCCCTTAAAGGTAATTTGTTTATGTTGGACTTGAAGACATCCAAGTTGTAGTCAGGTGAGAAACAGGCGTGCACTTCTAAGAAAGAAACTTTGTTCATGGAATCTACGTAGTCGGTTTCTAGAACTGCTTAAAAAATCTTAGATGTTGTCAACATTCGTGTGCTTCCTGCTGTGACTAGTAAGTACAAGTATAAGAGAGAATGAGAGAAACAAACGCTAGTGACAGAAATTAGGAACGTTAAATGTCAAAACGCCGTTTCATGCTGATTCATACGCACTTAGTTTGCTAGCAAAAGAATACATGGCTGCGAAATGTGTAAATAAGTTAAAAGGAAATAAGAAATCAACGTAAAATAACAGGATTTTCAAGAGGAGAAATGTCACATGACATAAAAAAAAGGAATAAAGTAATAAAAAAACTGAAAACATAATGTATCTTTACGAAAGTCAAACATAAACATTGAGGGAAAAAAAAAATATCCATAGATAAATGTAGATGAATAACATAAATAAATCATCGAATGAATAATAAAATGATGCAAAGAAAACATAGATGTAGAATGTGATAGATGATGGCAACTGTATATTGTATATTCTAGACTAAAACGAAAGGTGTGAGAAAGAAATGAGCAATGCAAAAATTAAAAAAAAAAAATGATGAAAAAATAAAGTTAAAGATGAAATCCCCAAACCCGAAGGAAAAACTATTTAATTAAGACGGATAAAATGTTCCGGCAATTTAGTGGTTTTCCTTTCTCCCGCTGGTTGTCAATAACTAAATAGCAATTTATAATATTAGACACACACACACACACACACACACACACACACACACACACACACTTATGCATATATATGTATGAGTGTGTGTACATAAATACATATATATACATATATTTATATATATATATATATATATATATATATATATATATATATATATACAAATGGTGCGTTTCACAATAAACATAAGTACGAACAGGTAGTAAAAACAAAGTATATAACAAATAAATGTTAATGATAATTGACATTATTCTACCTAGCTGGATAAGTTTTAGTGTTTTAACCGATTTTAAAGTATATATATATATATATATATATATATATATATATATATATATATATATATATATATATATATATATATAAGTAAATTCTTGGTACAGCAAAATGGAAGGAGAAATTTCAGAGAAAACATAATTTAATTTAAATCAAAAAGATCAAAACAAAAAACGGGCAGGTGGAATTGTTAAAATTTCCTTAAGGCCTTATCGTCTGACCCTCTAAGAGGAAACGTCAGAATGATAAATTAAAAGCTAAGAAACGAATGAGGAAAGAGGGAAATTGGTTTCAGTTGGAAAACCAGTTAGAGAAAAAAATATATATAATTCTCACTGTTCAGGTGGTTTTAAATCAGTAAATATTTCCAACTGATGTTTCAAAATCTTTTTTCTACACAGGCTAGGTCGAGAGTTATTAATGACTAACGCCTCAATGATATTGAGATGATAGTTCGACCTAGCACTGTATAAAACAGAAAACCAACCATCGGAATATTGGTCAGAACACCTATTTATACTAATCAGGTGATTACAGATGGCGGACTCATGAGCTTGGGAGTGCCCGGATGTTCTCGAAACCTGATGTAATCGAATATCCCGAGGGATGTGTTTGGATATTCTCATTTCCAATCTTTAGGATGTCTTGCCAACGTTGTTATACTTAACAAAACGGATTATATCTCCAAAATGTTACAAATTTTGGACGATAAAAATAAATTTCTCCGGTTGGGTGATTTAAGCCATGATGACACTTTTCGAATGGAAATAAAAATTCAGAAAATATTTCTTCAACTTTATAAAAGCGGGTTTATTTCTAAGGAGATTTACGATAGAATCAAAATACTGATCACACAGGATGAAACGTGGGTCGATCACTATGACCAAAGCCCAGTAAATGCAGTGGAAGCACTTGGACTCACCACCTCCAAAGAAGGCAAGGGTGCAGCCCTCCATTGGCAAGGTCATGCTCACAGTCTTCTGGGACCAGGACGGAGTAGTGATGACAGATTTCCTGGCAAAGGGTACCACAATTACAGGAGCCTTTTATGCTTCACTTTTGAGAAAATTAACGGAAGCTATCAAAATCAAGAGGCGGGGCAAGATCAGCAAGGTACCCTCCTCCTGCAGGACAACGCTCCAGTCCACAACTCGCATGTAGCTAGATCAGAAGCACGGGGCGTCTGGTTATGAAATTCTACCCCATTCTCCCTACTCTCCTGACTTTGCACCCTCTGACTTTCACCTCTTCCTGACCATGAAGTTGTTTTTGAAAGGAAAGCGTTTCCCAGATGATGCAGACTTGATTTCTGAAGTCACGTCGTGGTTGGAGGACCAATCTGGGGTGTTTTACAAAAACGGTCTCCAGAGCTGCATCAAACGATGGGAGAAATGCATCACTCTGGGTGGTTCCTATGAAGAGAAAGACTAACAAATGTGCCAAGTTTCGTTGCTCTACTGCTATGGGAAGTGGGACAGGGGCATTACTTATTGCACGCCCCTCGTAACATAGAGTTTTACACAATCAGCTTCACATCGCAGAATTGTTGCATTTCTGCATTGTTTTAGTATTACTGCCACAGCATGTGTTCCTATGCACTTACTGAACTTGAACCTCGTTAAACGATAATACCGCCATCCCGCCTGACTTACATCAACCCCCGTATAGGTCTATAGACGCCGGAAGATTTTCTACTCTAATATGAGTGCCTTTGAGATTCTCTCCCTGTAGTGCCCAACCCTCTACTCAGGTTACTTCTCTGAATCCCTCCCCCATTACTGTGGCCCTTTGATTATAATGGCAATACCGTCATTTTATATGAAGAAAAGTAAAATATAATATCCTCATCATCATCGTCGTCGTCGTCGTCGTCGTCGTCGTCGTAGTCGTCATGTTTGTTGTCATTGCAGTCTTTATTATTAGCATCAACAAAATTATTATCATCGTCGTAAAGGAAACTGTGTCCTCCTGAAGCCATGAATTAACATGGTCCCCGATCTTCACTGACATTGTATATTAATAAGACAATATTGCGCATGCTTGTTTCTCTCTTTCTTTCTTTCTTTCTTTCGTTCTTTCTACTTCTTTCTTTCTTTCTTTCTCTATATTCTGTCTCTCTCTTTTATGTTTTTATCGCCATTTTTTCTTTCGTTTTCTCTCTTTCTCACATACTTTTACCCTCTCTCTCAGTTTATATCTCTCTCTTTCTTTCCCTTCCTCCATTCTTGTGGGGGTTTTTGTTGTATTTTTTTTTTCAAACTGAACAAATACGAATACGATTCTGTACGTGTGCGGTACAAGTTCTTGTTAGAAATATTACAGCCAGAGCTGCGGATTTGGAAGATGTGACTCCTACTATTTCAAAACACCCCATCGCCTAATCCTTATTTTACAAATCTTTAAATATTCAGATTTATTTTCGGAGATTGTTGGTATTTGCGCTACAAGTTCGTGTTAGAGATATTATTGGCAGGCTTGTAGAATACGGTATAAATACGTAACACACCGGTTCCCGTTATACCACCAAGTTTAAGCAGCGTTGAGCCTGGTCAGTATCAGAGAGATGGCCATTTGGAAATATCAGAAGCTATGTAGGAAGATATCAACTCCTCCTTACAAGAACTTCAAAAACCTAATGTAATCTACCTTGATCAGGATATACATGGGACTGGAGACCGCTTGTGAATTTAAGATTCCCTTGACATTTCTTCCTTGGGAAAAAGTTGGTCAAAACCGCCTAGAGTAAATACCGCTGGCTCTATCTATTTTTATCAATCATGTGTGGAAGGAAGATGTAAGAAAACACTCCAAGAATTCTCAAAAATCAAAGTGCAACTCATATTTTAATAGTCTTTCAATATTCAAACTTAAATATTCGGAGATTCTGCGTTTTTTTTTTTTAATTTTTTTTTTACTCACATTCGCCCCCTAACAAGGCATATTGCCACTTGGATGTAAGGGCTACTATTTGGGACCATGCCGAAGAAAGATTAACAAGATGTTGGTTTACGTGTCATTTGAACCTTTGCATATCAGTACATTCAGGAAAGCAGGTAACAGGGACGGAATTCAAAAGTCTAGCTATTCGAGAGAAATAACAATTAGAGTAGAAAGTTTTCTGGCATTTAGGGACCTCATCAGTAAAGGGGTGGTATCCGCAATAGATGTACTTGCTAGATGCTGCATACGTATTATTGCTATAAAAATTCGTGATCAGTTTCAATATGTTTTAATAAGTGTATTAGCAGAAACGCTTAATACTCATATTTGCTCCATCAACACTCGGATTACTTCAATTCTACTATTAACAGTTGAGACTATATAATGAATTCGGCATTACAGGATCAAAAGGTGGGATTGATATGTTTTAGAACATATAAGCATCACAGCTTTTTTAATTGAACAAAAAGCTCAATGGGGTGTCCGTATTTATTTGTTTCGACACGAGAGCAAAATTTTACACATTTTAAAGATTTTAAGTTAGTAATATCTACGTCACAAAATATGGGCACTGGATGGGAACGAAATGAACATTACCTTGTCCGAGAATAATTTTTGGGCACAAAACAGATACTCTACTTTGATCCTAGTCATAATATGAAGAAATGAGAGACATCTATAAATATAAAAGTCTATTATATAAAAGAAAATCACCATTCTCTGTCTGCTTCAAGTTGACAAGCCGTTTTCAATTAGATGTATAAAATTAAGCAACGTTAAGCCTAGTCATTATTAAATGGAGGACCATTTAATAATGACTAGATGTTGGGTGTGCTCTCCGCTTATCGCGGCATTGTTCCCAGTCATCCAAGACGTCTTGCTACTAGATTCAGACAGTGCCGTAAAAATCAAAATCTACTCTATGGCATGTGATCGACTGAGCTTTAATCTATGGTTCTCCTTAAATGGCATTCACAGTAAAAATTCACCGAGCTACAATTATCATGATTAATTCCTTTGCTCTCTATATTTGCCTAAAACTAAACGAAAAGTTAATGGCTGTGAAATGCAATACTGGATAACTTTCCCCTATTGGACTGCGGTATGGTTCTGTGCTGGTTTAAGAGGTTCACTTTACCAGGCTTTACCTTCTCTTTTAAACTGAATTTGATTTCCATATGAATTGACATGAATATAAAATTGTTTTATATTATCATACACACATGTATATATGCATGTGTGTGAACGCGCGTGTATGTAGATATAGATATATAATAATGAGTAGGTAATATGTATCGCTGTATTACGGCTCTTTAATGTTGTTACACAGTCAAACTGAGATCGAAAAACGATCATCACGACAGGAGTCGGTGCTCCTAACCATTTGATTTATCAATCGACAAGAGTAAGCGAAATTTTTAACAATTGCCAATTTCTCACGGCATTTTTTTAGTTTCGCTTACCAGAGCATATATAAATACTCCACAAAGAGTTTCGCTGCATCACAGCTTTAAAATGTGACTAGACAAGCATGTGCTTTAAGCCGGGATCGAAACTACTCTGTCTAGACCGCCTGAAGCGGCTATAACTCGTCACCTGCTGATGAGTGTAAACGAAATCTCAATCGCTCTAGTGCTCCATGTTTATACTCAAAGAGCAATACATTTTACGGCGATGAAAGATTTCGCGTGTCAGGCAGTTTAACGAAATATCGTAAACAACACATTAATGTGTAAATAACGGAATAATACAATTTACATGCGATAAAATTACTTCCTCCGACATGAGAAGGTTCCTAGCTCAGTCAATAGTACACTACTCTGGACATACAATATAATATTTCCTCAAGTTCCAAATATCACGTTTTTTCAGTTAGTCATTTATTACTTTTCAAAAGGTATCCATTACAATATTGTTTCATATTGCGACTAACAAGTTTGCAAAATTATGTTATTGCTGCATATTTAGTCACGTGCTCATTCGATGCTTACCTGTAAAAAAAATATATATAAACACCATTACATTGCTCATGTTACTGACATGCTCTATCGTCCCTTTCCCATTTTAAGATAATAATAATCAGATTTAATATATAAACAACTGAGAAAACTTGATATATGAAACATGGAGAATAATCATGTTACACTATATATGTCCTGGAACCAATAAAAAGGTACTCATGTAGCTTGGATATTTTCCAAATTTATATATAAAATTCTTTCCATTATAAAAAAATTCATGAGAAAGAGTTTTTATTATTGAATTAATTTGGAATTCTTTTTGAAAGGTGAGGATAATAGTCCACGAATAATTAAAATTAAATAAATTATAAAGTAAGCAGTATGGCGTGGTTTGCTAACAAAAAACACAGGATTGTGCGAACGCACATATTCAGTGTACTAAATTCAATGTAAAATTTGTAATGAATCATATATCGGAAGCCCTATAAGACCGTTACGAATCCGAATTAAAGAACACATTACCATCAAAACATCGTCAATGTTCAAACATGCGTCTATGGAACATAATCCAGACGAAAACAACAACGGCTAGTTATAACCATATTAACAGAATTTTGAATTTAAATCTTACAAAAACATTCAAACAACGGCCAGTTATAAGCATTTAAACAGAAAATGAATTACTTTCTCTTGATCAGAAAACATGTAGACAAGTAAAAATAGAATTACTTGCCTTGAACATAACACAATTAATTAATCTTTGAGCGTTTGGATTGAAATCTAAACAAAACAGCTACTTTACAATTTACAGCCTAGAGAGAGGATTTATTTCTCCACTGATGATGGGTTATTACCCGAAAGTACCTTTGGAATAATACCATCCACGATAAAAAATATTCAGTTAGATAAATAAATAAATATAAATAAAAAAAACTATTGAATTATTTATCATTTATTTATTTATTTATCTGCTCATAACGACTGTACATTCCTGTATTGTAAAGCCTTCAAAAATACCTTTTCATTATATTTATTAAAAAAAAACTTTCTTAATAAGAAACACGCATTAATAAAATAATATGAAATAAAAAAAACACTGATTTATTTTCAATTCGGTCCTGAAATTGCATTTGTCTGCCCCTGCTATGCACTCTCCCCATGCCCCAACTGAAAAAAAACAGTGATTCCAAGGGCTAACCCCCCCGAAATAAAACAAAAAAACGGGGTATTATTTTGTCATTATTTTTGCTGTTTTGCTTAGTTTAGAGATTTAACCTTATTAGTTCAAGAAAAAAGAAAAAGGAAAAACTGATAATCCTCACTTAAACTATAAACTGTGCAGTTTTTAAAGGTGGTTTGATAAAATAAATGCGGATTTAGAAGATTGTAAAATTTGTAAATTTTGCGTATTTCCCGATTCAAAGGAGTTCCGTTTTTGAAACGGTGTTAGTTAATACCTTAAATTATAAAGATCCATTACGATTGGTGTTTACAAACCAGGTACATTTTAAATAAATGACACACACACACACATACATACATACATACATACATACATACATGTATATATATATATATATATATATATATATATATATATATATATATATATATATATTGATCTATTGATAGGTCGTCATCAGTTCTACGAAAACTTTATTTATTCAACAAAACAAAAAAAGAAATTATAGCTCAATACAGACACATGAAAAACTCTGCTTTATTACTTTTGCACGCAGATTAAATAGAAAACCAAGTTAAAATAAAATATTATTAACAATCAATTTTATATAGAAAATATGCGCTCTCACATCTATCTCAGTATACGAATTAGTAAAAGGAATATCCCTCAACAACACGGTTACAATGCTGAAAATCAAAAGGAGGTATTCGTTCTACGGAAGAGTATGAAGTAACCGCCATATTATGACGGGAGAGTATGAAGTATCCGCTTCTTTTTACGTGCGTTTATGTGCTTATATAGTTGGGTGCCTATTGCATTAAGGCGGTTCTGAAACACTTGTCATGATTTGAAGACAAATTGGATTTAATCGCCTACGGATAAACTTCTTTCTCCTCGTACATGTATTCAAAGCTGTTAAAATAAAACTAACCTTAAAATAAGATTTTCTTTTCTCAAAGACAGAAACAAAATTCCACGTTCGAAAGTAAATTGGAGTTTTCTTTTGCCAAACTGTTCTGCTTTCATTACTTACGTGTTTTTTTTTTGTTTTGTTTTTTTACAGCTTGGAAATAATTATTCCATTCCTCTACTACCTTCTTTTTCTAAGCCAAGAGGAATTATTTCTACAGTATTTTCTTTCTTTTTTTGTTTATGT
Organism: Euprymna scolopes; assembly: GCF_053919585.1. Classification (NCBI taxonomy): domain Eukaryota; kingdom Metazoa; phylum Mollusca; class Cephalopoda; order Sepiida; family Sepiolidae; genus Euprymna; species Euprymna scolopes. The sequence continues at coordinate 57,751,225 of NC_136524.1, forward strand.
TTTCTTTTTTTATTCATTCTTACCTTTCTGTCGTATTTCTTTCTTTAATTAAACCACATCTCTATTTGCACATTCTATCATTGTATTTCTGTCTTCTTTTATTGATCCATTTCCTTCATTTTTTTTTTCCTAGTTTATTTTTCAATGCTTTCTTAATGTTTTCTTGCCTTTTTTTTACATGGAGGATCAATACTTATCAAGGCCCAGAAGCCACTCAGGGATAAAGGTTTCTTTATTGATTTAATTATGTCACTTTTCTTTCACTTTTATTTTACCTTTATACTTTCTTCATTCTTTCTTTTCGTTTTAATTATTTTCCTACTTTCATTCCTCTCTCTACTTTTTATTTCCTTTATCGGTTCCTTTCATTGTATTTTAAAATTTCCTTCATTTATTGCATTGATCTTCATACGCTATTTTCTTTTCTGTTTTTCTTTATCGTAGTTAAATTTTTCTGTCTGTTTTACTTTACTTTCGTTATTTCTTACTTTCTTCTGGTATTTCCTTGTCTATATTTCATTTCTACAGTTTCCCTTCTTAACAACACCTTAAGCATACTATCTGCCCAATCTAGATGTGCAGGGAAGAGAAAAAGTAGCCATTTTCAAATGGAAAACTAGCACATGTATATTATATTAGAGCAGTAGTTTCCAAAGTTTTCGAACGGAAAAACATATTTATAACTTTATAGGGCTAAATAGGCCAAAATTAAAAAAAATAAAATAAAATGGATTAATAACTATAAAATAGGTTTCACAGGGCATTTATTTAAAAAAATCTGAATCAGTGCAAAATTTTCGTACGACACAATCACGTTAATACACCGGTTCTCACCAGATCGACGAAGTTAAGCAACGTTGAGCCTGGCCAGTACCACATGAGTGACCATTTGGGAAGGTTATGCACTGTGTGTACCTTCTGAGAAGGTTGGACGTGGGGCCAGATCTCTCACCCTGTAAAAAGAACTCCTAGATACAAAAAGCATCTACAAAAGTTGTAGATTCCCGATGCCTCTCCAGGGGCTCAAGGGCTATGGATGGCAAAATTTTCAGTTAAAAAAATTAGCATTCGAAAATACTTTCAACTTAATCATTATCACTTAGTACGAAATTTAGAAGCATGAAATCGGCGCGTTTCTGACATAATCATATGGGAAGAGGAGGAGAAAGGAGATTTGCCACAAATGTACTATTGCTATAGTTTATCAGGATTGTTAGGTAAACGCTAACCTTTCTTTAAAAAGGATAGTTGCATCACATGAAATGCGCAGACGCCGACCACAAGTGAAAATATAGGCCGCAAACGGAGAGTAAGGATGAAGGAATAAATGCGGCAGACACATACAAAAGGACGTGTTTAATGCTGTTTTGCTTTTTAGTGAAGGTTGTGCTCCAAAATATCATTCTTTCAATGTTTTTTTTTTAATAAATGGAAAAGCGAACACAATATTTTCACACATTTGAATTTAATGATTTTTTCGGAATATATTTTACGTTTTCTTTTAGAGCTCTGCGGGCGGGAGTTATGACCTTGACGGGCCAGGTCTGACCAGCAGGCCATACATTGGCGACTCCTGTATTAGATAACCTGTGTTCACAAAAATTTATCTTGAAGTCGTAATTATCCAATCTATCAGAGACTCAACTTGTGAATGGCATTACTCTTGAGATCCATATCTTTATGTTATGTGATTTGTATCCAAACATAAATACAAACACATACATACTTGCACATATACATACGAACATAGATATACATACATACTTGTATGCATACATACATGCACGCACGTATACTTGTATATATTCATACATGCATGCATATATTTATATATGAATGGTCCTATGCTTACATACCTATATCCACATATATATACAAACACAGAGTACTGCTGCCACATCTGGGCAAGAGCTACTAAAAACAGCCTATCCTGCCTTGACAGAGTACAAAATAGACTTCGTGGTTTTGTGGGGGATGCCCTTTTCTCTTCCCTGCAACCTCTCTCCCACAGAAGAGACGTTGCGAGCCTGTCTTTGTTTTATCGTTATTTCCATGGCAGTTGCTCCTCTGAACTCCAATCCCTCGTCCCCCCTCGCTAATCTTTCACGAGAAACACCCGTCTAGCTGAAACTATTGTCAATAATTTCCCCCACTCTTTATCTGTGCCTAAATCCAACCGTAGATTCCATGAGCAAAGCTTCTTTCTTAGAACTGCACACCAGTGGAACTCTCTGCCGCTTGCCTGTTTCCCACCTGACTACAACTTGGACGTCTTCAAGTCCAACATAAACAAACTCCTAACAAACCACCCTCTTAAGTAAGACACTCTATCAAAACCCCGAATACTAATGATTACTACAATACTATCTCAATGACTACTGTACACGCAATAACCCTTATCCCTGAGTGGCCTTCAAGCCTTGATAAGTGGTGACCCCCTGTAAAAAAAGATGCAAAGATATATACATGTATGCATATATATATACATGTCTATATATATATATATATATATATGCGTACATATATTAATGTACGCATGTCTGTAATAATATAATTAGCTACCAAAGAATATATCTTTAACAAAACAAAGCAAAGCTAAACTGATCCAGATAAGAAAAGCTCAACACTACTAAGAGGATTAAGCAGATATTAATTATTTTTTTACCATATTATCTTATTCCTTCATCCTCATTTCAACTTAGATGTTATTACCCTAGATTTTCTGATATTTACATTATGTATACATATAGTGTTTCTTCTCTTCTGATGAGAAGTATTTAGCTTTGAAGTGCCATGGCTTAAAGATGGATAGGGATCTTAATTTTTCCCTTAACTTTTCCTTTGTGTGCTGATGATATAATAAAGTTATATATAATCGTATACATACATAAATATATATATATATATATATACATATGTGCGTCGCTTTATTTCTTTCTATCTATCTCTCCCCTCCCCCATATATATATATATATATATATATATATATATATATGTATATATATATATATATATATATATATATATATGCATGTGTATGTATATTCATGCACATATAGAAACCTGTTTGCGTGTTCCTTGATCGTAACCATTATGTTTGAAGCAAAGGCTAGAGATGGTTTCCCACCTGTGATTATTTGTCGTGAATAATCGATACGATGAAACTATATTGTCAGTTTAGAATAACATATATATATATATATATATATATATATATATATAGATAGATAGATAGATAGATAGATAGATAGATAGATAGATAGATATATTGTAACGATGTCCGGGGACCAACACGTTCTAATTTTCAGTCGCAAAGCAGACAACGCATACGAACAAACTTCAACTCGCTTTTTGTTCTTTAAAACGACTTTTATTTCCTTATTCTCTCGTTACCGCTGTGACATCCCCTATGCGATCGTCTTTTCTAGCATCATTCAAGCCTCTAACGTGATCTCGAACGTTATCGCGTGCATTTGCATACGCACTTCTATGTTACGTTACTAAACAGCAGATGAAGCTTGGGGTTAGGGTTTGTGTTAGGGTTACAATGAAGGCGAAACCTTGCGATAATTAAATTGTGAGCCCGAAGTGGCGTTTGAGAATACCAGAATCAAGATACATAAACTAAACTCGTCTGCCTTCCATGTTACAGAGATGTTGGTTAAGACGATTTCTTGTGCTCTGTCTGAGGTTTAGACAAATATCGAAAAATTGGCTAAAAACATTAATTCCTTCACCCGCACCTAGGCCCTTATCTACAAGGAGGGTCGGGGATTTTTACGTCGCCATTTTTGCAAGTCATCGTATCAGTTGGAATGACTTTACTTATTGCAACGTTCCGAACTACCAGCCGCATCTTTGAACAGGGTTACTATGTCAGGTTTTCTTTCACTTTCTTTTCCGCCTTCGCGTCACGGGTTCGAACCTGTCTTCCTACTACCACATTTTGGGGGGGGGGCTTAACACACACCTGGGCAACGCCGGCCACCCAGGCTGGATAAAATAAAAGAAAAAATGAATACGATGAATTAGTCATAGAAATTATAGAACCGTAAAAATAATGAACAAATAAATAGATGAAAATAAAAAGGTAAAGAGAAAACCTACAGAAGTAGAAGTAGTAATATTACCAGTAGCTGACAAAGATTGACGTAAATACATGATGTAAAAACAAAAGAACAGGGAAAGCATGAAGTAGTAGGAATAGTAGTTGATAGATAAATGACGAATATCTAATCGTTGAATGTTTGAGTTAAAGAACAAAACAACGACTGATTTTCAGACTGGCAAGTTCACCGCGTCGCAGCACACGTAACAAAAATCTGTCCTGTTTCCTTTTCGACGTTATCGCAAACGAGCTTTCTTCTACTGACTTCAAATTGCAAAGTACACCGCGCCGACATCGAGCCGATAAAAACGAATCATCTCGAACTAAAGAAATGCTGGCTGTTTATGTATTCAAATTTGTCAATTTGCATAAGACATGTTTTTGTCTCATGTTGGTCAGGTTTCGAGTTTAGGACGTTTCTCTTTCTTTTTTTAAGCCAATAACACCCGCACACTACAATTTTCCCTACAGTGAATGAATGCATATATACGCACACAGATGCAAACATATATAAATGTATGCATATATATATGTGTGTGTGTGTGTGTGTGTGTGCGTGTGTGTGTGTGTATGCATACATGTATTAATATACGCATGTCTGTAATAATATAATTAGCTACGAAAGAATATATCTTTAATAAAACAAAGCAAAGCTAAACTTATATTTGTCGTCCGGAGGATCGAGATTCAAAACGATACCAAGCTTGTGAAAATCCGTCGCCTCTGTCGAAAGTGTTAGGCATACATACATACATACATACATACATACATACATACATACATACATACATTTAAACAGGCAGGTGAGAGATTTATATTATAGATTATAGTTAATACAGCTGCTACCTGAATCCTAGTTGGGCTACACGCCATATATGCGAGAAAAAAATTAACGAAAAACCTTTCACCCATATAAAAACATTAGTTCAGGGGTTGAGTTAGTAGAATGATTTTCGTTTATTTAGGAAAATACAATTCGCAATGGAAATATCCAATATAAACTATTCCCTAAAAGTAAATAACATAGTACCGATTATGTGAATGCAACACAAATATAAACAGCTGCATCATTTTGTAAGTGGTTGTACGACAAGAAATGGGCAAGTAATTACAACGTAAGTATATGTAGGTTAATTTAGTTTATAATATAAGTCGCATAAAAAACAGCGTTTTCCCCCTTTAACCTGCCTTTAATTATATGTTTTTTTTATTACCTCGCTTTTGTTTGCGTTTAATCTTAGTCCTAACTGTAACCCTGACTATTTAATATCAGATCACGATTAATGACCACCAGAAAATACAAAAAAAGATCGTACAGTGAACCTTCAAACAAAATCGCTGAATCAAATTGATAACAGTTGGCACCAATGATTCGTTATAGTGTTGTCAAGCCCTGCAACGTTTTCGTACTATCTCACCTATAAATTAAAACGCGTTCTCTTATAAGTAATGTAAGACATTAACCCATTTCGTTGATTTTTTTCTGCAGTAGTTTATACTCACAGAAATCACAGATGTTTTTTTTATAATTGCATGATCGTGCGTATATGCTGAAAGAATGTACAGTAAAGCCTATATTGTATGTACATAAATTGTACAGTTAATGCATATACCCTAAGCATTTTTGCGAGTAACTTTAGTACAAGAAAACGTCAGCATCAATCGAACATTGTTACATATAAAACACCGGGTGTTTTAACATAATGGTTGTTTTTCGTATGCCTTTTCGGGGGGGGGGGGGCGTATAATATTCCTATGATGGCAACCTTCTGTTCACGAGACATTGGCTTATTTCATCTGATGCACAGCCGGGTCTACTGTGACTATACAGTCGAAGCTAGATTTTTCTGTCCAGATGCAGGCCTTGATGTGTGATAAATAAACCTTGATTTCCCCAGTTATCAGTGTCCACTTCTCGGAATAGCATACAAAGTCCGACAGAAAGGCAAGCTAATACGATCGGAGCCAAACAGGATTTCGTGTCAGATTTTACTCTCCTAGTCTTTGCCTTTCCCAAGGCATCCACAAAGCAATAGGGATCCCCCCCATAGCTAAGGAGTGTAACATTATCCCAATCAAAATGTGGGAAGGCGATTGAAGAGAGTCATAGCGGATATGAATGACGTAAGAATGACGAAATTGAGGAAACGAAAATAGAAGATGCGTAATGATATAACGATTAGTAGGCGAATCAAGAAGCCTTATTCGATAATGATCGCTTAAAAAACATAATAAGTTCTCAATCCATACCTCATAGTGTTAACATACGAAACTGAATAAAGAACCAAACTGCCCGGTTGATTTTTATTATTTTTTCTTTAGAGATTAAAGCTAGTTAACCAGCCGCATCAACCCTAAGTGGGTTATGTCGCGTTCGCCCGTAGGAGGAAGTGTCTTGGATATTAATTTCATAAGAGGTCTCCAGTCACATGTGTATCCCGGCTATTGCCTCTGTTAGGGTTTTGCAGTTCTTGTAGTGCGGTGCCGATGCCCTCTTACATGCAGCACCTGACCAGGCTCAACGTTGCTTAACTTCGACGATCTAACGAGAACCGGTGTGTCAACGGGATTACGTCACATAATTACCTTTCGATCAATGCAGAAGTTTGCAAGTAGATTTTAAATGTTTTCGCCCAGCATTTTTACAAGAGAAACAAAGCTAAGCTTAAACGATCCTCCGAAAATAGCAACAGAGCGACGTCCATCATCATGAGAGAAAGTGTTGCAGTTATATGAAGAAATATTTATTTTCTGTTATATGCATACGTAATCACTTGTGTAATAATGTTGTGTTTTGATAGCGAAAAACAGACACATGGAGACTCGTACATTGATACACAGGCGAATCGTTTTATCACTTAACATGCAGACTACTAATGATAGATAGATTTTTTTTTAATGTTTGACACCAATTCTTTTCGAAACCGTCATTTTCACGGCAAGTGCTCGTCTGAGCTTCATTCAATTGGCTTCCCCCACCACACTTGCACAATAAAGTATTTTTCAAGCTACGATCTCTGCAAATAAGTTCCCCTACTATATATCAGTGCCCAAATCTAAACGCACATTCCATGAACAAAGCTTATTTCCTAGAACTGTCCATCTGGGCGACTCTGTTCCACTGAGCTGCTTCCCAGCTGACTACAATATGGTCGTCTGAAAGTCTAATATAAACAAATACTTACTATCCCGTCCCCTTAAATAGTCCAATTCTGTTGTCGCATCAACCACGTTACACTCAATAATTCTTATCTTTGAGTGGCCTCCTGGCCGTGACAAATGTTGACTTTCCTGTAAAAAAAATATTCCGTTGTATTTAACTCTCTTTCATTCCTGCAAAAAATAAAAGCGTTCTTACGTGATACAAAAATATTATTTCTGCATTTCTTTGTTTGTTAGAAACATGATGAAAGATCAAGTTTCACATGTACACGCCATCTCTTGCGTAATAAGTTGTGATTCGATTGTTTGAAAACAGGCCCACCCACACTCGCGCAATTACACCCGGTAAATTAGCACATCGCTGACAGGCATAGAAGTAACCTACTAATTTACGTCCAAAGCTGAAAATGGGCCAATCGTGTCAAAGCTCACAAGTAGATAAACGTGCATTTCCTCTCATCACCATTATTATGATGATGAGAAGCGGAATATACTCAAGACAGATTGGAATTGTATTACATTTTTACTATGATGCCTGCCGACCTAACATCTCTTCTCACACGTCTGAGTTTCTGTATTCTTATTCCAGTTTAAGTAAAAACATTTTTATAGAGAAAACATTGGCCTTTGTCTTTGAAATCTGTTAACCTTTTTGAAATTCAGCAGAAACGCCGACTCAAGAAAATGATTTTCACTTTTTTCTATACTTTCAGAAAACACAAAAATTTATATCGTTACACTAAAACTGATTTAACAATGTTTGTGGCATGAGATAGTGGTACTTTGATTAGCAACACATCTCACGCCCAGAGTGTTCCAGTTTTTTCCACTAAAATCACTTTCACTTAGGATGTCGGAAACCTTCAGATGGTCCATCCCGTAAGCATTTGAAATATTTCTTGAAATAATTCTGACTAGAAAAATATCGGAGAAACCAATGCCAACAATAGAATCTTCGGATTCATACGATATGATAATAACGTTTCTTTCCTTAAGGGTATTTTTCCTATATCTTTTATGGCACAAAATAAATTATAAGATATTTTTAATTCTCGGATTAATTTGTGATTGAACGAAATTCCATTTCAATTGTTTTAATTAGGCGTTATTTGTAATTAACTCATAAGTTACTGATCTCTGACTAAATTAATGTCTATCGTTCTCTTCCTTTTTGAATCCACGGAGATAGAGATATATAGAAAGTTAAAGAGGGATAGTAGAGATAGCGAGATAGGAAGAAAGCGTGGTATGGTTATTGAACAAAGATAGAGAGACAAGTAGATTAAGAAAGAGACAGAGAGGGGGTAGATATGAAAAGAGGTAGAGAATACTGTAAAGGGAGATAAGCAAAAACAGTCAAAGTTAACAGTAGACAGTAGAAAGGTAGAGACTTGCAGGTTTCAAGAGAAGCAAAAATAAGAGACATGTAGTTGAATTTTGAATTTTGCCTTTATTTCAAATTTAACTGGCTTTGTAAACTTGTTCTTATTCAGATATACAACCTGAGTTCAACGGCTAACTTAAAGGGTCATAATTGTATTTATGCGCTTATGTAACATCTAGGCCGACAGGGTAATAACCTTACCATTGCGATTGTATGAAGTAAAATTCAAATAAGAGCTCGTTTGCGACTGAAAAGTACAACGTGTTGGTTCCACGGAAAACGTTATAATGAGATTTTCAATAATATGCACATTAAAAAGAAATATTTTCCTTTTTTTTTTGCCCTTCATTCTGCTAGTGGTATTAATCCCGCGGAATACACCACCCGTAGAGTAACCCCCCCCCCTCCACGGACAGAAACTAAGGATTCATCCGATTTTATTGACGGTCATTGTCAATTTGATGTGTTTGCATGGTTAGTGCCAGTTTTGAATAGAAGCAGTTTGGTAACATTCTTTAAAGACATTATTTCCTAAGGATATTTTTAGGATTTTAACGTTCTAAAATGCCTCACATAACTTTATGAAATAATGTTATCAGATTCCTTCTATGCAGTTTTTGATTGCTGTTTACCCTAAACCAGTCCGTCACTGTTGACCCCCATCCGTTGCCGCGGCACTTCTCATTAGATAATCGAAGTTAAGCAATGTTGAGCCCGATTAGTACCAAATGGGTGATCATTTGGGAATATCAGATGCTGTATGTCGGAGGACCTCGACCCCCAACTGCAAAAACTAAGAATACCTAACACCGTCATCTCCCCTGACCGAGAAATACATGTGAGCTAATGGATTTACTTGGCCTTCGGGACAAGATCAAAGTGTAGTATCTGTTCCGGCAGATACTACACTTAAGATAATTTGTACCAGTCAATGGAGGGGAAACCCTCTATACTGGGACAATTATTATTTTTGGTAACCAGAGTGACCCCTTTTAGGGGAGCTGGTTTTTACCTCACATTAAAAACGGCCTTGTGCCTAATTTGCTCAGTGGGGGAGCAAATAAACACCATCTGTTCCGGCAGATGCTGCACTTAAGATAATTTGTACCAGTCAATGGAGGGGAAACCCTCTATACTGGGACAATTATTATTTTTGGTAACCAGAGTGCCCCCTTTTTGCCTACTTTTAGGGGAGCTGGTTTTTACCTCACATTAAAAACGGCCTTGTGCCTAATTTGCTCAGTGGGGGAGCAAATAAATACCATCTGTTCCGGCAGATACGGCACTTAAGATAATTTGTACCAGTCAATGGAGGGGAAACCCTCTATACTGGGACAATTATTATTTTTGGTAACCAGAGTGCCCCCTTTTTGCCTACTTTTAGGGGAGCTGGTTTTTACCTCACATTAAAAACGGCCTTGTGCCTAATTTGCTCAGTGGGGGAGCAAATAAATACCATCTGTTCCGGCAGATACTGCAAGCTATGACTAGCTATGACTAGCAAAGACCAGATGTGGGGGCAACCCCACATGCCTGACCATTAACCAGCTACCATTCCCCACCTCTCGGGAACTGGTCTCCTTTTCCCTTACCCCTCCCTTCACTCCTCACATTAAAAATTGGCCTTGTGCCTAATTTGCTCGGTGGTGGAGCAAATAAATACCATCTGTTCCGGCAGATACTGCAAGCTATGACTAGCTATGATTAGCAAAGACCAGATGTGGGGGCAACCCCACATGCCTAACCTTTAACCAGCTCCCATTTCCCACCTCTCGGGAGCTGGTCCCCTTTTCCCCTTCCCCCTCCCTTCACTCCTCACATTAAAAATGGGCCTTGTGCCTAATTTGCTCGGTGGGGGAGCAAATAAATACCATCTGTTCTTCAGATGCTGCACTTCTATTTCTTGTTCTCTTTCGGTGGAGGAGAAATCCTTCACGACTGAGACAATTTTTATTTTTGTACCTTTTCTCCACGTTAAAAAACGGCCCTAGTGTCTAACTCTGTCCCGTGGGGAGGCATAGTAAATAGGTACATTTTCTCCTTCAAGGAAGGCCGATTCAACCCGCCTAGCATAAGTACCGATCGCTTGGTTTGACTTAGTGTAGTGCACGCAGATTCTCAAGGACACTTCAAAATATATAGTTGTTAGTACGAATTACATGCAAAAATTATTCGTATTATTTGGATTCATCGGACTACTATTCTAATCTTGGATATGATTTACAAACGTTTCGGTCGATGTAACCACTGATCTTCTTCAGGTGTATCTTGTCGAACTTGGACGGAATTTTGAGCAAAAGCCTTTATTTGCTTCACGGGGGTATCGTGCTCTTGTTCCGTCAGCCATGACGGGATAGAGGTCCTAAGTAATTCGCAATTGTATTTTTCGGTCGCCTACACCGAGGATTGGGCATTCAGGAGCATATCACTTTCTACAATTGATTTTTCCAAGTACTCTAACCACTTTGCCACAATTCTAGTACGAGTTTTAGGAGCCTTACACTTACTTTTATTTCTAGTTGTAAATATCACTATTTATCAATAATTATTGCTATATATTAACGTATGTATACATATATACATATTTTTACTTATTACGTGTATATCTTATCTATTGTTTATAATTACATTCATAAATTCCCGAGTTCGACAGAAACATTCTCGAGTTCGACAAGATACACGTGATGATGGTCGGAGGTTACATCGACCAAAACGCTGTGAAAATAATACTCAAGATGAGAACAGTAATCCGATGAATCCAGATAATACGAATAACCAATCCTCATCTCAAAAATTCAGAAATGCAAAAATTATACTTTAATTTTGGGATTGAGTTATGTTCGAAAACTTCAATTTCAAGTGTTTAATAAGACGCTATTCCCACTTTCTATCTAACATTCTCACTTTTTAAGTGTGTGTTGCTTGAGTTCTTTTTCTCTTATTTGACACGGTATTTATTACGTTCGCTTTCGTCTGTTTCCCTCTCTTTTTCTCTATTTCTCGCTCTCCTTTTCACTCGTTATATCTTTCTATATATGACTCTCCCTGCGTTTATAAAAAAAAAACGAAAATAATAAAGAAAGAAAAAATAAAATGATTTGAATAGCCCATTATAAACAAACGGAAATACCATTAGTGTAATAATACGTCCCCAGACGTACCTGTCTATCGTACAGTATATCGATACACTATGGCTGACTGAGATAGCTTCCATACATTTATATCTGATCTACCTCTGCTTTCCATGTTTATAAAGGATGTCCTCTATAGTATCAGACCTGACGGAATGGTTAATTGTAGGTATAAACCGTTTCATACCCTCGAAAAAGTTCCAGCAAAAACCTAACAGCCAACTATGGTTCTCTTCAGAATGTGCTGCTGCCATTGCGCACAGAAATCACTTTTTCCATTGCTTCCAACGTAATGGATGTATGGAAACTAAAGCCGCTTTCAGGACTGCCAGCAACCATTGTAAAAAAGTAATAAATAACGCAAGAGAGTTGTATGCTCAATCCGTTAAGTCCAAAGTAGCTGAGCAGCGGGTTGGTTCCCACCAGTTTTGGCAAATACCAAACAGAATCCTGAACAGAAGCGTGTGCTCCATCCCAACTATCATCAATGGACCTGAGGTAATCTCGTCAGCATCAGACAAAGCCAAACTCTTTGCCAAGAACTTTGCAGCTAATTCTACCCTTTGCGACCAAGGCCGCTAACCCCGATTATTTCCTCCTGTATCAGAAAACACGCTATGTGATATACGTATATCTGTACGTGATGTTGCCAAGCTAATCAAAAGCCTTGATTCCAGTAACGCAAGTGGCCCTGATTATTATAGTACTCAAAAAACTTAAATCAGAACTAGCGCCCATCCTTACAAAACTGTTTAAATGTTGTCTTAAGGAGAATAGTTTCCCATCACCCAGGAAAATTTCATCAGTATGCCCTGTATTTAAGAATTCAGGTGATCGCTCATCCCCCTCTCAGTACAGGCCAATAAGTCTCCTGTGCGTCATGAGTAAGTTGCTGGAATCTGTGTTAAATACAGAAGTAATCAACCATCTCAACAAAAATAACCTTCTTAGTGACATTCAATATGATTTCCGTTCTGCTAGATCTACAGCAGATGTGCTTACAGTTATATCTCATAGGATAAGCAAATCTCTCGACGGAGGTTACCTTTCCAGGGCAATTGCTCTTGACATATCTAAGGCCTTTGATAGGGTATTGCATAAAGGTTTACTTCACAAGATCTCTAGTTATGGTATAGCTGGAAATGTCTTCTCAATTATTAAATCATTTCTTTCTGATAGGTTCATAAGAGTAGTAGTTGAGGGGCAAAAATCAGAAGCTCACAGTATTAATTCTGGTGTCCCTCAGGGGTCCATCCTGGGCCACACTATTTTCCTGATCTACATTAATGATCTTCAAAATCATATCCTTACATCATTTGTAGACATTTCTGCTGACGACACTACCATTTATGGTAGCACATCTAAGACAGTAAACGACCAAGTTCTCTCTTATACTCTCTCCTCTCATCTTGAGCACGTAGTACAATGGGGAAAGGAGTGGCTGGTTACTTTTAATGCATCTAAAACTAAGCTTCTCTCTTTACATCATCAACGTTCTGATCCCCATCCGGCATCAATTGAAATGAATGGCTCTCGTCTTCAGGAGGCTCAAGTTTTGACAAGCTTCTTGGCTTGACCATTACTCCTGATCTTAAATGGAACACGTACATCAAATCTGTTGCTAAGGCCGCTGGAAAAATGGAGGGATCTTTCTATCGATCCAGTAGATATCTCACTGCTGATGCTATTCTCTATCTATATAAGAGCCAGGTACGTCCAAGGATGGAATACTGTTGCCACATCTGGACAGGAGCTGCTAGAAAGGACTTCTCCTGCCTTGATAGAGTTCAAAATAGACTTCGTAGCCTCGTAGGAGATGTCCTTTTCTCTTCCCTGCAACCTCTATCTCACAGAAGAGATGTTGCGAGTTTGTCTCTGATGTATCGTGACTTTCATGGAAAGTGTTCGACTGAATTCAGTCTATGGTCCCCCCTCACCAAACTTTCACAAGAAACACGCGTCTAGCTGAAACCACTATCAATAATTCCCCCCACTCTTTATCTGTGCCTAAACATAAACGAAGATTCCATGAACAAAGCTTTTTTCTTAGAACTGCACGCCTGTGGAATTGTCTTCCGTTTTCCTGCTTTCCGGCTGACTACAATATGGTTGTGTTCAAGTCTAACGTAAACAAGTTCTTGATGAGCCGTTCCATATAAGTTATCAAATTAACCGAATTTTCATTACTAATGATAACTATATTGTCCAATTTCTACTGTACACTCTTTAACCCTTATCCATGAGTGGCCTCTTGGCCTTGATAATGTGGTGATTCCTGTGTAAAAAAATACTACTTAACCCATAGCTCGCGAGGGAAAATATATAAATAGAGTGAGAGAGAGACAGAGAGAGAGAGAGAGAGAGAGAGGGAAATAGAAACTTATCTCAAGCAGCAAAAGCCCACCCTTTACTGTTGAGCACCTCTAGATTCCAGATTCTTTCATACTAATACTTTCTTCTATCGGGCTGCTAGACTTTTAAATTCATTTTCTACTTCCTGTTTCTCTGGCTGTACTACCATGCTGAAGTTTAAATGTAATATGAACAAATACCTCGCTTCTCACCTTTCCACGGTTTCTTGTTAGACACGATCATAAATAATAACCCTTTACGTTCTACGCGGCAATATGCTTGGGGGGTGGGTGAAAAAAGTAAATAAAAATCTTACTTTTTCCTGATTCAAACTAAGCAGAGTTCAATGGGCAACCTAGTGTGTCACATTTTTTTGTCTATTAATATAGCCTGCTGAACGTATGGTTAGCAGGACAAAAGCCTACCTTATTTGGATGTGTCGTTCTTCAGTTGCGTCAATTAATTGGATCTGTTTGTGACACTGGAATTGCTAGCGTGTAGGTTGACGCCATAAACATGACGTTTGATTGTCTTTAAAAAAAATAGTATTCCTGTTCTTCTGTGAAATGGATATTTTTTTTACCATCTGTTTTGGTGCAGTCTTTCTTTACTGTTTTTTTTTTTTTTTTTCATTTTCCGCGCATTCTGTTTTCTTTCGCGCCATTTTTCACTCAGTCCTCTACCCAACCCTTTTCCATTCCATTCATCCCCCACCTTTCGTGTTGCTGTCGCGAAATTTCTCGCTCTGTCACTTAATTCCATCTTGTCACGCATGTCGTTTCATTCTCTTCGTATATCTACACGAGTCCCTCGTTTTCTTCTTCTTCTTCTTCTTTTTCTTCTTGGCTTTCTTTGTTTCCTCCTCTTCTTCTGCTTCTTCTGCTTCCTCTGCTTCTTATTTGTCTTGATCTCTTCCTCCTACCCCTCTTCTTTTCGTTTTATTCTTTTTATTATTATTCTTATAATTTTTGGATTATTTAACCCCACCTTCTCCTCCTCTCCTTGTTATCTTCCTCTTCTCGTCGTCTTCTTTCCCTTGTTCTGCTTGTCCATATTGTTCTTATTATTGCTCTTCGTTTTCGTCGATTTAATATACTTCTTCTGCTTCTTCCCCCGTTTCTTCTCGTCCTCTTTCTCTTCCTGTCCTGTGCCACTCTTTATTCTGATAGTTATTCTGCTCGTTCGTTCTCTCCGTGTTTTGTTCTTATTGTTTTAACTCTTTCTCCTTTCCTCTCCTCGCTTCTGCTTTTTCTTCTTCTTCTTCTCCGTCTTCTTCTTCTTCTTCTTCTTCTTCTTCTTCTTCTTCTTCTTCTTCTTCTTCTTCTTCTTCTTCATCTCTTAAACACACGTATATCGCTAGAAGTGTGCGTGTGAAAGATGGAGAGAGAAAGGGAGAGAGATCGAGAGTGCTAAGTAAGGTGTGTAGTTGAGGCTGTGTGTGTGTATGTGTGTGTGCATGTATGTGTGCATGTATGTGTGCATGTGTGTGTATGTGTGTGTGCGCGCGCGCGGAAAAAGAAAAATCCCTTTCGTTCTTTTGCAGATTTCAAACAGAACTTATCACATTCCGTGTCATTCAGCGTCGTTTCCTTCTCCCTTGCTAATGGCGTCGTCGCTAGAAAAATTTCCCCCTTTTATCGACAAAGATGTCGCTTTTTCTTATTCTTCACTTTCTCTTGACTGACATTTTGGCTAATGCAGTTTCCACGACTTGGTCACGTATTCGAGACAGAGAATATAGTAAGTGATGTCTGGGGGAGTTATAAGGAGCTTCGGCAGGGAAGGTTCAAAAGAGGTGAATACGCAAGAAGATGATGGCACCCTTTCCGTTTTACTCGCGTTGGTGACGGCCTTTAAAGTTGAAGTAAGGTGAAGTGGTGTAGAGGCAAGGGGGGTATTGACTCACTCCGGACGTTGACGACTCGAAACGTGACCGACCCCATTTTCGAAAACAAACGCCAGTACTCTCTATCTCGCCTATCCCCTCTCTGATTATCTCTCAATCACCATTTTCTGCCTCTGTCTACGCCTTTACTTCTCTTTACTCCTGTCTCTATCTCTTTTTGACATCCATTCACTTCCCTCCTTATTTATCTATCTTTCGTTTCTTTAAACGTATCCAATCCCGAAAATAAACTTTATTCCCTCTCTATCTCTTCTGTCATCCTTTTTTTGGTTACTTCTACTTCCTTCCCTGTTAGCTTCTCTTTCTCTCTCTCTCTCTCTCTCTCTCTCTTTCTCTCTCTCACTTTTCTCCCTTCCGCTCGCCCTCTCTCGCATCCAGTCGCTTAAAAGGTTATTTATCTACCTTTCATTTTTTAAAACTTCTCCAAGTTCAAAAACAAAACTCAGAACCTTCTCACTCCTTCTGGCACCATTCGCAATCTGTCTCTCTCTCTTTTGTTTACCGTCTCTCATTCTTAATGCCTCTCATTCCTCTTTTTATCTACCTTTCCTTTCTTGTGTTTATTTTATTATTTCATTAAACGTCCCAAATTTCGAGAGCAAACGCCAGTTCTACACTCCCTCTCTCTCCCTTTTCCTCTAATCCCTTTCTCTTTTCCCCCTCTCTCACTCTATCGGTATATCTTCATTTCGTTCTTTCTTACTTTTTAAAGTGGTCAAACCTTCTCCTATTACCTTTCTTTCTATCTTTCTTTCTTTCTTCATTTCTTTTGTTGCATGTTTTTATTTGTTTATTTCATCTATGTCTGACTTAATTTTTCTTTTCACCATTTTCAATTATTAGATTCCCGCCTTGCACACACATGTGCCCTTTTTTTTCTTATTTTTCTTTTATCTTGTTTTTATCCTTCTCTTCCTTTTCAAAATGTCTATTATATTTATACTTATTAAAGGTAAATGAATGTTTCGTGGTTTCATGGGTTTTAAATACTAAAATTCGTTTGTTATTTACTTTACAAATGGCTGTAAAAAAGAAAAGAATGGCATATGATCCGATTATACTAAGCATTATTCAATATAAACTTTAAAACAAGAATTATGTGCTTAAAATTATGTTCGAAGCAAAAGACAATCAAATATGGCACATACTGAATGATGAATTCAAGGATAAACAGTCAGACGAGAAATATTTTTTTTAAATAAAAACGATCGAAAAATAATTTTGCAAAATACAAACGAAAGATAAACATTTTTTTCAATAAAAACGAACGATAAATAATTTTTAATGAAAACGAGGAATCAATTTTTTTTTTTAAACTAAACAAAAAAAAACAATTTATAAATGAAAACAAACGATGAATTTATAAAATCAAAACAATTTAAACTCATAATTTAAATATAAATACAAAGGTGTATTTTTAAATCAAGCTCATATAAAAGTGTGTTGGGTAATTCAGTTAAGAATCCATTTCTGACTGATAAAGTTGTTATTTCAGCACGGCATTATAATCAGATTTTTACTTCAGTACATTAAGATTACGTAGCAGCAAACATCTAGCCGAGAAATTTGCATGCATTTAACTCACTTTCTAAAATCTACAGCACCCTCCAAATTTTATACAAAACTCCAAAAGAAAAGCTCTCCACATTTACTCCCACCAAATCAAATCAGCTTACTAAAAACGCAATTTAACAGAAATGTAGCGCTACCTACTGAATTCATAACAGCTCAAACTAAACGAGATTAATCAAAACAGGAATTAAAATATCTCAAATGATCTCGTCTACTATTAAAAATATAGTCCACAGATATAAATTCAGCAGAGTCAAAGCTGGTGTATAATTCATTCCCTGCCTTGCGTGTGACGAAATCTATATTGACGTAAGCCAACAACATTTGGATAGGACACTTTATGAAGACAATGGGGCAAAAATACTAATAACACGTTCAGCACCATTTTCTCTCGTATTATGGAGTATGATTTTGAAAAGGTAAAGCTTATGAAATACATCTATCTTCTATATATATATAAATCCGTAATCCTGTCCGTTTGTTTGTTTGTTCACAATTTGATTAATATATACAAAAGTTTCCTTACTTTACTCTTTCGTTTATTTCTATATATAGCTTCATTCTTGGAAACTAAATACAATAAAAAGGATTATGTCATTTGCATATGACATTAAGAAAAATCGATTTTATTAAATAGCGGTATCTTAATTAATGTTTCTAGCGAGAGAATTGTTTTCAGTGTTTTATTTAAAATTGTTTTTAATACATTTTAAACAATAATTATATTGATAACATATTTATTTTGGGGGGAATTATTATTTCAACATCGAATTTTTAAAAAAAACTTTTAGAGTTATTTGCCCCTTAGAATCTTCCGATCATTTCATTTGTTTGTTGTTATTATTCTTTAAACAGCTATACAGAAAATGCAAATTTTACGATGTGACCCATCGTTGTTTAATACCTAAAAAAAATAGGATCTACTGCCCCCCTCTGAATTCCACAATTTACACTTTTCTTTCTTTTTTTTCACGTTAATCTCATCGATTACAAACTTTTATTTCTAATTAAAAAAAGGTAAATTTTTACGACGTGACTCAGCGTCTTTTAACCCCTAAAAAATTAGGACCTACTTTTTGGGGGGCCTAATACGTTTAAACAATCTTTATAAATAATATGAAAGAAGTAATTTCGAAAAAAAGAAAATTAACATTTTAAAGTGGGGGATCACTTTTCTATATAAATTTAAGGTAAAAATGAACACCCATTTTTGGCCACAAAGCATTCAACGAGATATATCATCTCTAGCATTTTTTTTTTCAAATTTAGCGATGGAGATGGATGGGGCAAAACATGACAAATACAGTTTTTTTGTTTGGTGGGCGTGGGAATTACATTTGAAACATAAAATAATTATAAATTTAATTTTTATGACACCATTCTGTACTTTCACCTTACACTTTTATAAACAAAATGAAACCCAGCATATGACAAATTCATTTTTGTTATTTTGGAGGGAGATTACATTAGAAGCATAAAATGATGAAAAATTTAATTTAATTGTTTTGAAATTAATTGTTGATAGATCTTCATGTTTTTAGGAGTTTTATCTACTTGGTTATTTTTATTTATTCATTTATTTTTGCGATCACGCGGACATTCGCTGTTCTCTTAAGTGAAACAAACGTTCTAATGATTTATTTTTGATTATTTATTTTTAGGGTAGGTATTTATAGTACTCAATATCCGGGAAATAGTTTCTTCTATCTGTATCCATTCTGCCGAAATATCTGGTGGAGAGGGTATCAGGTACTTCTTCTTTAAAGGAACGATTAAATTTACATGTTTTTATCCGTTCTTTTATTTATGGAATTGTTGTGAGGATATCCATGTTACCCATGATGAAAATGATTAGTGTAGCAGGTGTGTTCCAAAGGAAACTGTATGTAAACCCAGGCAACGATGGGTACTCATGCTAGTATATCTATAAAAATGAAAGTGTCTGTGTGTGTGCGTGTCCGTCTGTGTACATATCCCTACGCAATAACTCTGTCAATCTTCCGTCTATAGACTCGAAATTTGATATACAGGGTATTGAGATTTGGGGAAATTTTTGTAATCCATTTTAGGCCAGAAATTTGGCTGTTAAGGGGTCAAAGTTCAACGATTTGACATTTGAAAACTCTTCCAAACTCCTCACACGATTTTGGGTATACACACTTGAAATTTTAGATATAGGTTCCTTGGACATGGATCTAACTTAATAACTTGATTAGAGTCCAAAAACAATAAATGTTAAGTGGTCATAGTAGGGGTCAAAGATAAAATAATAGACCGATTTTTTTTTGCTCAACATACACCTCCAAACACCCGGGTAACGCCGGGCTGAAATGCTAGTGCATAATAAATCTATACGTCGTTAAATTATATCTGCCCATATTTCCCACCCCATCAAAACAATATAACAAAACAAAGATTCCTATCATATCAAAATACTATCATTAGTGAGAATAATTTGAATACCAATTTGAAACCGCTTATTTCTACATTTGTATCCTTAATTTTTAATTTGTAAATTGTAATTTTTTTACTTTTTGAATTTTTGAATTTTTCTTTTTCTTTTTCTTACTTTTTTTTAATGTTTCATTTTTCGTATCAGTTCGGTTTTTCTTATTTTGTGTGGACTGTCTACTGAAAGCGGTTTTATTTTTATTTTATTAAAAATTGGAAGCTATTTCGTAGTGGAATTTTAAACTCATGTTCTATAATTATAAAAAATATAAAATATATTAATTTATATGTTTATTAATAAACAGATCCACCGAACCTGTATAAAAATATTTTTTGTTTACCGGATCCATTATATAAACAAAGAAAATTGCTCCAGGAAAATGCCTACTTCGGACCTATTACATTGTGATGTGGATTACTTAAAATACACTTTGGATCACTTTACCACACTGCTATCAAAGACATTCACTTCGGATTTTACCATGCAATTTGGATGTGAATTGTTATATCCTTTTCATTAACTTCCCTTACTCTATGACATTTAAATATTAAACAACTTTTAATTGTGATTTTCCATGTCTCACTGACTTTAGTAAATAAAGTGTAAATCATTGTAACTATTTGCTAATATTTTCTCCTCTGAAGAGAGGGTAGACATCGAAATCCTGTAGGATAAGGAGTTATAATATTTCAAATTTATTCTTTGTCTGACATAGAATAATAAAAACCTTTTGATTTGAAATTTAAACATTTCACGCCATACATTTTTAAATTCATTGAATGACTAAATTTATATATATATATATATATATATATATATATATATATATATATATATATATACTCATTCACATACAGTACTGTTTCGCTGTTTCACAGCTCATCAGTGCGGCTAGACAGCCAACTATCTCAAGCCAGCATCGAAACCCGACCGTCTGTACGACAGTCAAGGCTCCTAACGACTACGCTATTGGCGGCTGCTGCGTGAGTCGTGAGTTTAACGATGTTTTGACATCGTCCGGCTACCTCTGCTCGATTTGTTTTACACAAAGAGCATCGCTTATACGCTAATGGTAATTCGTGTATCACTTCTCAATATGCCCAACTCAAGATAAGAAGCATTATAGTCATCCACATACAAATTTCCTAATTTGCATTTTATATTTACATAAATTAAAATTTGTTGTCATCAATTTGGATACATACTTCTTGAATAATTGGTCCTCACGACATGGACCATTTTTAGCTGTTATTTTTCTTTATAAATCCACGAAACAGATAAAAGATAGAGCCTTTAGTTCTTACGCCTCTACTATTCGATAGTGAAACGTCGAATGTTTGTCCACTTATTATTCATATATATATATATATATATATATATATATATATATATATATATATATATATATATATATACTAGCAAAAGTACCCGTCGTTGACTGTGTTAAACCAGCCTACAGAAAATGGACTCTGATTTATGAAAGTGATAGGTTATGAAAAGGAAGGGTTTTAAAGAGATAGCTTCGAATTTTGGGGTATCCAAAGCAAAGCAAAATATGATGAAAGTAAAAATAAAATAGATAAACCCCATAATTTTATTATACCATACCTGTTCACACTGAAACACTTATCACAATATTCTGTGGATCTATATTAAAAACCTTGTTAAACTTTGTGACATATTTCCATTCTATGGAGGTCAGGCGCGAACGAGCACCCCATGATTTTATTATACCATATTTCTTCAAACTAAAACATAATTATCAAAGTATACTTACGCAGATAGATATGGAAAGTCTTTATTAAAGTGTGTGCCTATATCCAATCTATGGAGGCCAGGCGCGAACGCAAACGCCACAATTTTATTATACCATCCCTATTTATGTTAACACATACTTATCAAAGAATTCTTATGTACATCTATATCAAAAACACTTGTAAACGTTTTGTTTTTAAATTTTTACATTTTTTATTTCCATACTTTGTGGACAAGGCGCGAACGCAGACCCCACAATTTTAATAAACGACCGCTCTGCCAGACCAAACATACCCATTCCTGTGTCTAGATACATCTTCTATCATTATATGAAATCAGTTTTTAAAATAGTAAACCATATAGGAGACTATTCGTGACCACACCCACACACACACACACATAACACACACACACACATTCAGCTTTATATTATAGATTTATATATATAGTCATCCACATACAGTACTGTATATATATATATATATATATATATATATATATATATATATATATATACAGAGAGGGTGAAACAATAAAATGTCGCCCTAGAAAAGATGACATGATTCAATTTCCGTTTGATAAAAACCGGTTTTCTTTTATTGTTGCAGGCCATCAACTAGTTGTACAGTTTTGTACAAATCTCAAAGGCGATACGAGCCTTATATAATGTTTGAAAGTGGCACAATGTTTAACGAGCGAGATCTGAGATGCGCCATTGTACAACACATGCTCTCTACCTATCCAAGTTAGGACAATAGGAGCGTTGTGAGCACCCTTAAATTGCTGCGTTGGATCGACACGAATAACTGGGACATGCCCAGTGCGATGAAAACATAATTTCCGGACACGGTTATGCTTTTTGTGTATGGTTTCAACTGAGGGCCATATCATGCCACCTTATATCTTCGAAGACGGCTTTAAAATGAATACCAAAGTGTACCTGCATGTGCTTAAGTATGTACTGATACATTGGTGCAATCAGGTGGCCGCTAGCAGGTGTGGCAGCAAAACTCGATGCCGGCCCACAATTCCAAAGAGCTCGAGGCTTGACTTCAGAAGTGCTACAACTTTGTTCCCTTCTTTCACTGGCCTTCTTTCTCCCCGAACTGAACCTGCTGGACTACTACATCTGGTTATACGTCGTGAACATCACCAACATGACCTCCCACAATAACAAAGCCAGCCCGCTATCCGCCGAGTATTACGTGAGGTGTCGCCGGCGCTTGTGGAGGAGGCATGCCCTCAGTTCCAGACTCATTAGCAACGCGGTAATTGAGGCTGAGGGAAGCTACGTTGAATAAATTACAGTTCTAGTACATAATCAAGTTACCTGAATTGATTTTCTCAATAAAAGTTGTATATAAAAAAAGTTTTTTATAATAAAGTTGTAGTGTTATTTTCTTTAGGGCGACACTTTTATCGACCCACTCTTTATATATATATATATATATATATATATATATATATATATATATATATATATATATATATATATATATATATATATATATATATTTCTATATTTTCTGCATTTACTTCCTATCTGTTGATGTGTAAGAATACAAAAGATCTTTTAAAAGAAACAAAAATGTTTTTTTTCAAAAGCACCTAATTTAGACCGATCCTTCATCTTATTCTGTGTGAATGATAGGGCGGACAGGGCTAACAGCAGAAGAAGAACGGTCAATGAGGTTAAGATGTATCTAAATACGACGATCCCAATATTTTGCCTTGGAATGGTCCGCAATATGCGTGGCCTTTATTTAAAACCAAGTTTTTCATAGAATGTTGAAGTGAACACCCACGCCTATATGCTCGCATATATAAACATACATGCATGTACACCCATACATTACCCCACATGCTTCCACACATACTTGTACTCTCACATAGAATATCCCACCACACACATTTATAGACGTGCGTACAGATACACATGGAAATTGATGAACAGATTCAGACAGACAAGTCGTAATTACTGACCAAAAGCTGGTGATTCCCATTGAAATCATAAACTTATTATGGTTTTAGGTGTAACACGGGATGAAAGGGTAAAGTATTCTTTGATTGCCTGGAGTTTATGTATGCACTCCCGCTTATCCATATGTACATACGGAAGCTACCTGATTCCTGAGTTGATGTGTTAATTTTATTTGCCTCCCATCCATATCTGAAACAATACGTTCGTGCTCACACACAATTGCACCCGTATATACATATGTATATACACACGCACATTCACACGCACCCGTACGCACACAGACCCATGCTCCCATACGTATACATACACGCACATAAATTCATATAGATTTATACGTACACATTCGCATGCGGACACATGTAAATATACATTCACACACACATACATATGAATATACGCATACATATATATATGTGTGAAATATTCGTTGATCATAATTCAATCGCGGGTGTCTCTGCTAGTATATATATATATATATATATATATATATATATATATATATATATATATATATATGACGGAAAACGGGTCTGTAGTTTTGTAGTTTATCAAAAACGAACATGTCAAGACACACACACACACACACATATATAGTCATCCACATACAGTAATGTTTCGCTGTTTCACAGATCATCAGTGCGACTAGGCAAACTACCTCAAGCCAGGGCCGAAACCCGATCGCCCATATGACAATCGGAGTTTCTAACCGTTGTGCTATACGGCTGTATTTATGACCTCTCACTTATGAAGGCAGTGAATCAACAATGTTTTGACATTGTCAAATACCTAAGCTGAACTTGTTTACACAAAGAGCATCATTTTATACCCTAATGGTTATTTGAATATATATATATATATATATATATATATATATATATAGAGAGAGAGAGAGAGAGAGAGAGAGAGATACATAGATAGATAGAGAGATAGGTAGATAGATATGTAGTAACATATACGTATATTGAGAGAAAATAACCTCCGAAAATCAAGACAAACCCGAATTAAAACAAACAGAAAGGTCAATATTCTATTACAAGAAATCTATATTAACAATAAAACATACTAACATTTATTTATTTCAGCTGCTTACTCTGGGTTCAAATCTCAAGCATTAATTGACGTGTACGCACATATTTTGCTTTAAAAAGCAAACTAAGTGGATTCTTCTTTATTTTCATTTTTATT
Organism: Euprymna scolopes; assembly: GCF_053919585.1. Taxonomy (NCBI): domain Eukaryota; kingdom Metazoa; phylum Mollusca; class Cephalopoda; order Sepiida; family Sepiolidae; genus Euprymna; species Euprymna scolopes. The sequence continues at coordinate 57,776,213 of NC_136524.1, forward strand.
TGCTTAATTTTATTTCTACTCCTAACATAACAAAATATCAGTGAAAAATCTCTTAGATTTTTGGGCTATTCGGTGTCTAACGTTTCTCTGTCCGCCTGTGTATCGATGCCTTTATCCCTCCTTCTCTCTTTTACCACACACATCCACACTCATATATACACATTTATATCTTTACATACATACATATATACATATATACATCGTACAGCATAATCACGTTGACACACCGGTTCCCGCTGGATCACCAAAGTCAAGCAACATTGAACCTGGTCAGTACTAAATGGGTGACAATTTGGGACTTCCAGGTGCTGTATGTGCTCTCCGCTTATCTCGGCAATTTTTCCAGTCGTCCCGGACTTCTCCTTGGCGATTCAGGAGATGTGTGGTTGGGATTGCGCAACCCTTGCTTCAAAATTTCACGCGCAGCTGTCCTTACATGGGGTATTATTTGTCTTTCGAGATTAAACGGAGGCATCGATACATACATACATACATACATACATACATACATACATAAAATGATATAGATAAGGAAAAGGGATTGTTTTTAAATTAGAAGCCATCACAATAACTGGAAGCTCAATATGCCGGTTAGAGCAATTAGAGATTAAGAACAATTGTCGCTGGAAATGAAACTCATGAAGTTAGATGTAGTGCAATGTTTAAATCAGGAGTTAATAATAATAATAATAATAATAATAATAATAATAATAATAATAATAATAATAATAATAATAATAATAAACAACTTTATCCGGTATATTTCAAAGAGTGGTACGTTAGTATACATGGTTTGTGAGAGGGATTGGGTAACGCACTCACATATACACCTGTGTACTTGTGTGCATGCGTACTTGAAAAATGGAATTAAATACATGGTGAAAATTAATATGTATATATATATATATATATATATATATATATATATATATATATATATATATATATATATATAGTGTCGGTCCTTTGCGGTCTTTGTCTTTCACTTACCATAATTTTCCTGCTATCTTTCTAGTTATCTTTATGTCTACTTTCCCCGCTTTTGTTCATGTACATAAAGTGCCTCTAACCCCCTTTTTGTATATTTCTTTCTCTGTAGTTCTTTCTAATGATTTCTTTTTCCTTCACGTTTATTTACTCTTTAATCCATTTTCCATCCGTTTCCCTCTTATATACCTATTTTCCCGTCGTTGAAGTTGGCATTTACGGTCTCTCTTTCTCTTCTTTTGTTATTCTTTTCCTGTTTTTCTTCCAATATGTTTCTCTCTCTCCTTTTGTATACCTATCTCTCCCTCTCGTCATCACTCTAATTAACTATCCATCTTTTCCAGCAGAATATGCTGATAATATTTTTCCTCTCGTTATAATTCTCTCTCTCTCTCTCTCTCTCTCTCTCTCTATATATATATATATATATATATATATATATATAAATATATATATATATATATTACCCTCTTTTTCTTTATCTCTCTATTTATCTATCCATTTTATTACCCATCGTTCTCTTTCTATTCTCACTTCTGTGTTCGCCAGATTCTCTTCTTTTCCCTTCCACTATATGTATCTTATTCTTTCCATGTCCCCTTCTCGCTTTCTTTCTTTCTCTCTCTCTCTCTCTCTCACACACACACACACACACTCTCTCTCTCTCTCTCTCTCTCTCTCTCTCTCTCCCTTTCTATCAATCTAGCTCTCATTCTACGTGATTCCTTTCATCATTTCCTGATAGCCACCTTTCAAATCGAATCCGATAAAATGTTGGGAACGGATGAGAGTATGTGAAAAGCCTGACATCTAACCAGTGCAATTTTTCTCTCCAGATGTGTTAAGCTTCTTCTAATTCATGCCACTTCTCGGTGCCCGCACGCACGTCCAGCAATTGCAATGGTCACTTTATTGGTCATTTACAGATTCTCTCAAGTCGTTGGCACGGCCATGACGTGACAAACACTGGCTTAAACTCCTCGCGAAAAATGGCAGGCCGAAATACGAAGCCGGAATTAAATGGATCCTGGGTGAGACAAATGGAAGATTATAGAAGTATCAGGGATTATGGAAACTCTGAAAAAGTAATGGTCGGTGAAGTATTACGATATAGAAATCGCAAGTTGATCAATAATCGTCTTGAACTTTAAGAGGCTTACTGCAGAGAATCCATGAAGAAAAAATCTGACACCAATCAGAATGGAGAAACTTCTAACTTTTCCGATGATATCCTGCATAAAATATTAAACAATAACCGACGATCTTAGGTTACAATTAATTATTTGCGCGGTGGAAGCATACAATTAATTATTTACAGTGATTACAAATTAACGTGGGAAAGAAATTAAAACATAATATTGAAGAGATGTTTCTGGATATTTCCGCAGTTTACAAATCATGCTGAAATAATAACTTTGTTATTTAGACAGCTATTCTAGCATATTTTAACTATTCCGTATTTTCAGATAGCAATTTAATTAACAAAATATACCGTAAAAAATAAATCATAATTATAAACCTCAAATGACCTTGTAACGGGTGTTGTAATCCATCATCCCGTTTACGACTTTCGGTTAGGCATGCGTACATAAACAAATAATCAACGCGACAATAAAACTTATTGTTTTACTGTGTACGTTTTCACCGTCCAATTGTTTGTTTTCACGTTTAGATTAGCCAAATAAACGATTGTTAAACTCTCTGCATTTTTTTACATCGTTCATTTCCGTATAACGTTTAAGTTATTTTAACGCAATCATAAGAACATTTTACAACGGCGATTTACCCATCACCTTCATTTTTTTTTAAATTTATTATTCATTTTTAATACACCTTTCTTTAAAAAACATTCATACATTTTCTTCTACAATACCAACATAAATAAATAACCCCGAAAATATGTTTTTTAATTTGCGTTACAAATAAATAATCAACGCGACAATAAAACGTATTGTTTACGGTGTACATTTTCAGCGACCCAACTGTTTTTTGTTCGCGTTTAAATTAAAAGATATATAAAAATTTGAATTTAACTTGAAGTATTATGGTATCTGTACAGTGCAAATTTACCTATAAGTATGGCACACCACTTATAATTCAATGGCTGTAAGTTCTTTTTTTTTCCAAAATAAACCATTATTAACAGAACGACTCATAGAAATTTATCTATATTCTTTTTTTATTTTAATACACTTTCATAGGAATGTTTCTGTTATGTCACAAAAAAAACTATAACCTTTACGTAACAAGTGTCACGCGCACACATTACTTCCATAGAATATAACATACTAACCCAACGGGTTACGGGTAGTCTAGTTTAACTATAACATGCGATCTAAAAGTAACACAAGTACCCATTACTACTACTAATAATAATAATAATTCTTCTTCTCCTTCTTCTTCTTCTTCTCCTCCTCCTCCTTCTTCTTCTCCTCTTACTACTAATCCTCCTCCTCCTTCTTCTTCTTCTTCTTCTTCTTCTTCTTCTTCTTCTTCTTCTTCTTCTTCCCAAACAACATAGGTGCAAAAGCGACAGACCCATTTGGACTTGAGGATTTCTAGTCTAAAACAATGACGCCAATTCTTAGTTCTGTATATCACTGACCATATCATTCTGTCTACCTAGGCTTTTTTTTCATATTACACTAAGTAGAAAGTTCAATAGTTAAATGTTTGTTCCTATTGCCTTTAATTTCCGCATGTTTATAGAGTTGCAGGAAATAAATTCTAAGTGGTACAATGGAATAAGCTATTAGAAAAAAAAACTTCCAGCGAGGCCTGCTATTTTTATCCCGACCAAATCGATCCAAAGGTATTGAAAAATGCATTGTTATGATGACTGAGCATGCATTCATGACCTGAAAGTTTCATCTCTCTGTAGCAGATATTGACGGCCTGAGCCTCTAAGAAAGCAACAGCTGTCATGGATGCGGCTCAAAACTCTTCCACGCAGAATAAATTGAACTGATCAACATTCACCGGCGACTGTTGACTGTTTACGAAGCCGATGTAGCTAATGTTAGTAAAATTGGAGATGGGTTCATCGACTTCAGAGTGGCGACAGAGATGTGAGTGAACAAGTGGTCATTGCTTTTACGACTCAGGCATCAAAAGAGGCTGGCAGAAGTTCATTTAGAATGATGACAAAAGATCGCTAGTTTTAAGTGTGTATATATATATATATATATATATATATATATATATATATATATATATATATAGAGAGAGAGAGAGAGAGATGTTATGTGGTTTTGTATTTGCGATACGTTTTGAATGAATTCAATTGTTTACGACAGTGCATTTTTTCTTTTACTTAAATCGGATATATATATATATATATATATATGCGTGTGTGTGTGTGCATGCATATATATGCATGTGTTTTTTGTATGTGCGTATATGTATATATATATATATATGTGTGTGTATATGTATATGTATATATGTATATATTTACCTTATTTTCATTTTTATATTTATTATCCTATTATTAGTATCGCCCTCTGTTACTATTATAATCTTTATTATTATACTTAATATTTTTAATACTACTATAACTATAACCACCTATATCCATGAACTGAATTTATTTGCATATTTTATAACTATCCAAGCCATGCCCGGTAATCTTTAACTTAATTTTCTCTTGTAGACGTTTACAGCAAGTGTATTTAAATAAGTAATTCACCTAAATTGGACGTAACTTTTGCTTACCTTAAGAAGAAGCATCTTAGTTACTCCGAACATGCCCCTTCCCACCAATCCGCGTAAATCCTTAACGTGTAAAACCTCATTAGACATCACGATAACCGGACGACTAAATCGTAATAACTACCCAACTGGTTCATCTGTATTTCTCTTTCCTTAGTAAATAGTTAACTACCCCTCTTCCTCTCTCCATATACCCCTTTCCCTCTCTCCATCTACTTCTCTCTCCCTCTCCATATACTGGAAATTCGTGTTGCGTCTGGTTAAAGTTTTTTTTTTTTTTTTAATTCAACCTCACCTCTTTTTTTTTCTTTTTTCTTTCTTCTTTTTTTTCTTTAGTTATTACAACTTGTCTTCTTCTAATATCGCCTTTTCAAATCATAATAACCACTTCTGTCCAAGTCTGACGAACTTACTGGATCGTTGATACGATTCGGTAGTGGAAACATGTGTAACTAAACAAATAAAACGGTAATGAAATAATATATATATATATATATATATATATATACATACACATATATATAAATATATGCGCATTTTAGGAACTCTATACATATCTTACAGCTGATATATTTGTTACTTACGTATTTACTTTGTTTTATATCTGATGCAACATTGCGTCGATGCGACTGAGGATGGAGCTTGGTAGACAGTGTGTGATCTATTAAGTCACAACTTTTTGCACCGTGCCCAACAGTGCAATTATAGTCTTTAATTTCTAACTGCATTTTATGATGAATAGCTATTGTTCAAACTCGCTATTATGATTATGTACACTTATTTATGTCTAAAGAATATGGAAATTAAGTTATCGCCTGTTAAATTATGCATTCATTATATTGAGACACAATGTATGTCCTGCCTTTTGTGTCAATATAATATATGTTAAAGCTACGTAACTAGCTAAATATACTTAATAAGTTTACATTAAGTTATTCGAGACAGTATGTGAGATTCAATTTCAAATTATACCTCCTCCCTGAATCCATCTTCTCCTCGCTATGAATTATACGCTTTCCTTCCGTGACCTCATATTGGAATACTGAATGGAATATGATCCGTGCTTTAATATCGCATTTATAGTGCAAATGGTCTGCTCAGTTTTTATTCATATTTTTATTTATATTTATTTATACTTTTTTATGTAGAATTGAATTGACAGCATCGAGGACTGTGTTTGAATGGAAAGGTTTAAATGCCAGATGTAATCGCCGAGGAATATTGCAAAATCACTTGTCTGTCTCTTGGCTGGCGAGACTACAAATTGGAGAAAGTGTGTGTTCTTTGAAATACACATTGTAGCTATGCAGCAATACATACTATACCTCTATCCCTCTGTCTGCATTTCTCTTTCGCTTTATATATATATATATATATATATATATATATATGAGCAAATAGTTAATAAAATATTGTAAAAAAACACTTTGAAATGAGTTAAAAACATATTTAATCTGAAAAGGAAACACTAGATAAATGTTGTTTCCTATTCAGATTAAATATGTTTTTTACTCATTTCAAAGTGTTTTTTTAACATATTTCATTAACTGTTTGCTCATATTATAAGCTCTATTTCCTATTTGGTTTTATCGAGCTTTTACATCTTGCTGAGATAATTTTATAAATATTAATTCTTTAATATTTATAATATACTTTAATTTTACCATCTTGGATCATTTTGGTAAATTTAATTGTAATTTTTATTTTATATATATATATATATATATATATATATATATATATTTGAACTCTTGGCATGTTAGTTTTCGATAAACTACAAAACTGCAGGCCCGTTTTCTGCCACATTTTACGACGGAGATTTTAGCTAATCTAAGCGTGTTGTTATATATGTAAAAGGGAAAAATATAGAGTATTAAAAAAAATACATTTTTTCCGAAATCATTTTTTCTCGGCAAAATTCGTCCATTTTGTACAGCCGAAACTCTGGCATGTGCCCCGATGGCTAAATCCACAAAGCGGGAGACGCGAAATGTATTGCTTGGTCGTTCGTCCAAATTTTTTTAAATAGTTTTTTCCAAGTTTAATTTAAACTCCGTGGGGTTATGGAGTGTATTCCGTGGATGTCAGTGAATGGATCTTTTAAAAAAAATGCGATTATTATTTCAGCAAACAAAAGTTGTTGTTTAAAACAAAAAAGAAAAAAAGATTAACGGACTGACGTACACTAGTCGTACCACAAATGGATTTGGCCATACTGCATTTTTTGATACCCACATCATGCATTTCTTTAAAGTGTTTTTTTTCTACGCATTTTGGCTCTTTTTTTTTGTTACAATTTCAAAATAATGACGTTATTATTTCAGCACGGTGGCAAAAGTGCACAAGTACCTTGTTTTTGTAAACAAAAGTTGTTTTTATATAAGAAAATATGAATGTATTTTTTTGTTTACACTGTAAATTGTTAGGTGAAGGAACAGACAAGTTTTTTTCCAGGAAAATTTACGGTACATATGCATTTAGGTATTGTGCTGAAATAATACTTTTCAGACATTCTTAATATGGGGAGGGGAGGGTGGTTTGTAATTATTCTGCGCTTCCAACTAACAATTTATTTATTTTTAAAAAAGGGTACTTATGCATTTAACTAACCCTAACCCCGACGCCGTTATTATTTTAGTATTATTTTTTCGGTGGTTTCGGCAGAATATATATATATATATATATATATATATTCTGCCGAAACCACCGAAAAAGTAATACTAAAATAATAACGTTATTTTTAAAGACATTCTTAACATAGGGAGGGGAGGGTTTTTGTAAGTATTCTGTGCTTCCATCTAATAATTTAATTTTTTTTTTTAATATATCGTGAAACTAATTTAACCTGTAAAAAAAAAACTATTTAAAAGAGCGTGGAGCAAAAAGACATAAGCACCAAAAATTGTCTTACAAATTATTTTACACACACACACACACACACACACACACACAAACACACACAAACACACAAACACAAACAAAACGTTTTTCTCCTCACAGTTAATAAAAATGAAAAATTACAGTAAGTTTTTGGCTTTTTTATTTCCCTGTTGATGTTTCTACGCTTAAAATTTTCCTTTTTTTTTCCTTTTACGTAGCGTTGTTATTATTTCATCGGCAATGCTCGGCATTTCCAGCTGGTGACGTCATGTTCCGGTAAAAGCCGAGCAAACGCTGAGTTACGTCTGGTTCGTTGAATGCATATTGGTACTTATGAAGATATTGATCCAGACGTAACTTAGCTTTCACTCGGCTTTACCCGGAACATGAATTTGAATTCAAGAGAGGATATTCTTAAAAAATATGACAGCAAAATAATAATAATGGTTTTATCGATCATTGCTGAAAAAAAAATTATCGATCTGAAGCGATTATTTCAACTCGAAGTGCGAAGATTAATAGCAATAATTGATCTATTTTTTCATGAGGAATCATAATTATTATTATTTGGAATATTCGGACTACTGTTCTCATCTTTCAGTGTAACCTTGCGGCTGATGTAACCATCGAGTTTTCACAGATTATTTTATCTGCCGCTGAAATATTTCTGCCCAACTCGGAAATCTACATGGAATTTCGAACGAAAAGATTTATTTAATCCATAGGGAGACATCTGCCGAATGGTTGGAAGAATTATTCCTAAGATAAGAACTGTAGTCCAAATAATACAAATAAGAGCATTATTACATATGTTTTACATATAATTGGCAGGGCTACTCCGCATCGCCCGGGATCTTTATTTCCGTAAACAGTTTACTTAATATTGTAATTAGAGTTGCTTATGTTAATTATAGGAGAAAATCCGAGTAAAAATGCGTTTCTGATGAAGTTCAAACTGAACTTGCTTTGATGAATGGCATTACAATCTTTCTTAATTAATCTTGGCATGCCATGCCTTCCTGAGAAATCTATTCTTATCTTCCATTCACTATCCCAAACGCAACGAAAGAGAAAAAGATAGATAGAGAGAAAGAAAATTAAAAGTCTGCTAGTCACTAGGTCAACAAAATAAGAGAATCTAATCTTACTATCAATCACGTTTCAATCTCTATTCCTTCGCCAAAATGTTGTGTCCGTTCGCCTGTTTTACAAGTACAGCGTGTCCTAAAAAGAGCTGACGGTGAAAAAACATTCATAACTTTCTTCATTAAAAAAAAATTCAGCTCATCGAGAATAACCCTTTCAAGGATATCATGAATCGTCATACTACCGAGAAGCGGATATTTATCGTAGAGTCGTATTTTCGGTTGAATGGGTCATTATCAGAAACTCAAAGAGAATTTCGACGAAACTCCAACACAAGAAATTCCCCTACTCCCAATACAATAAAAGCTATGGTGGCTCGATCTTATGAGCAAGGACCTGTATGTGACCTCCCTAAATCTGGTAAACTCCGTTCGGCAAGAAGTGATGAGAATCGTCAGAGATTAGCAGAGAGTGTGGCCGAGGATCCATCCACATAAATAAGAAGGAGGTCAAGTCAAATTGATGTCTCTCGATAATCTCTTCACGGAATGCTTCATGAAGAGGGCAAATTTCCATATAAAATTCAATTGGTGCAATAGCTTCAGCCAAGCGATCCGGAAAAAAGGCTGAAATACGCATTGTAATTCGAAGATTTGGCCAATGCGGATCCAAACTTTCTCAAAAACCTCATTATGTCCTATGAGCCCCATTTTAATCTGAATGGGTTCTTAAATAAGCAAAATTCCAGGGGTTAGGGATCATAAAATCCCCACGCAACAGCACAACGACAATTACACCCTCAAAAATGTACAGTGTGGTGTGGAACAACGGCAGATGAAGTAATCGGAATTGGTGGACATTTGAATAACATCATTTTTCATAACTAAAATTAGACCTTGTGAAAAACATACCCTAGATTAACTTGTGTAAATAAAATTAGAATGAGTAGACTATGATATCTTACCATATCTCAAAACATCACGGAGTGACTAATTTACGTACATATGAAAATTGGTAAGCATAACTTAAATATTGAGGAAGTTAATCAAATTTCAAATCTGGCAGCTTCTTTTGGGACACCCTGTATTTTGATAAAATGTGCATTGGCGAACTTATAGCTAGTAAAGTAGATACCATTCAACAAACCGATTTAGTAACAAAATCCTCCCCGTTCACTTCCAGAAGTTCCTAGCTGTCGAAAAGTCTTCTACACAAAGCTTCTTACCTCTAATCGCTAGATTTTGACATTCCTACTGTTGCTTTCTCTGACTGTACTAACTTGCAAAACTTCCAATGTAATGTGAACAAACTCGGGTTTCGAATCCTGAGTTCGCATGTGTTTAACTGATGAGCCCAAATGAGGGCGAAACTCGAGTCTTTGACTTCCGGTTCGTTGACTGTCATTGCTCTTGTGGGCTTCGACGTTGTTTGGCTGTGGAATTTATTATATATAATCGCTCACATTCTGAAAATCCTATCATAAGTTACTCGCTTGGTTAGCATTGCTGGGTGGCATCGTCCTTTCAAGTAAAAACTCCTACTTGTGAGACACCGGCTTGGGGTTATTAGCTGGTTGGATGACCGCATCCCTTGCCGAGACGAAGTAGGTTCATTTCACACACAGTACGATTTCTGCGCGGTTTGCTTGATCTGTGTTGGTTAATAGAAATTCTTGTGTGCGGGGCGTTTGCTCAGTTGGTAGAGTGCTTGCCTCGCATGCAAGAGATTCGGGTTTCGAATCCTGAGTTCGGATGTGCCTAACTGATGAGCCCAAATGAGGGCGAAACTCGAGCCTTGGACTTCCGGTTCGTTGACTATCATGGCTCTCGTGGCAACAAAAAGTGTATTTCATTTTACGTTGCAATTGTTTCCATGCCCGGTCGACAATTTCAAACATTATATCATTTGAAATTTTTCAAAAACCAGCATTCCTTCAGACTAACATCTAAAGGAAAATAAGAAATTTATTATTAAATCATAGACGCTTTCTAGTAATCACTAGACCGAAAACATCAAACGGCCTGAATTATCTTCCTTTAGATGTTATGGGAAATAAAATTGACACTTTTCCAACATGGAGGTTACCTCAAGGGTAAATGTTTCTCACGTGCTTTTTACGTTAAGGGAATTTTTCTTTCTCTTCAAACAATGTTCTTTTGTCAAGAGTGTTTTTATTCATAAAGTCTGAAGAAATGCTGTTTTTTGAAAATTTTCAAAAGATATAATGTTTGAAATTGTCGACCTGGTATGGAAACAATTGTAACGTAAAATGAAATACACTTTTTGTTGCCATCAACACCTTTTTTGAAGTCTTGATTTTGCTTACACAGTATATTAATGTTCAATTATGAAATATAATTTTGTAGCTTACTTTTTAAGTCATCTCGTTTTGGTTAAAAACTTATTGGTATATGAAAATTTACTGGATTACATGAACTCAGTATATTATATATAAGCCTATATATATATATATATATATATATATATATATATATATATATGTGTGTGTGTGTGTGTGTGTGTGTATATATGTATATATATATTCAAAATTTAAAGTCCTAGAGATATATGTTTATTCAATGATATGCAACCTTTTATTTATACCAACTCTTCAATTTAAAGAATGTAATTATAGAACATATAACAAATAAATGACAAAATTCTATATTCCAAATTTCATTATATTGACCATCTTACCAATTACTCCCTTAAGTACCTTGAATTTTACAGGCCAACGTAGTTACTGGGATAAATTGTAAGATGGTACACATCTTTAAATTTTGAATATAGAATTTGGACATTTATTTGTTTACAGATAAATAAATAAATAAATAAACAAATAATATATATATAAAGGAAAGGTAGTTTGAAATTGCATTATGTATGCATATATATATATATATATATATATATATATATATATAAATAATTTATAGATATATGTGTGTGTGCGTGCGTGCGTGTGTGTACTTGATATTTACTTCCGTCGCATTGTATTCTAGAGTACACCTAGTTTCATCTCATTTTATTCTGAAGTACACCAAATTCCCAGAACGTTACTTAATTTACTTTTAACTTTCTTTTTTTTCTTCTCTTACGATTCTCTTACTTCTTTGTATCGTATGTCTCGTGATTCATTTATATTGTATTATTTTAATGTTTTATAATTTAAATTATCATAATTTAGAATTTTTTATCAAAACTTCATTTTCATATTTTTCTAATTTTTGAAACAATTTTTTAAACTATTTTAAGTTTTTAAATTAAAACTGTTTATAAAAAAATTTAAATTATTTTATAAATTAAAAATGTTCTAAATATTTCATTTCCATTTTATATTGCTCTGTTTATTCTTTTCTTTCTATTCCTTGCATATTTTATCCTTATCATATCTCCCTTTTAATAACTTTACAATTATATTTTCGATTTCTAATCTGAATGTTTTCAAAGTCGGTGTTGTTTTTTTTTTACTTTACGTTTTGTATAGTGTCGGCCTTTTCTCCTCTTCTGACGAGAAGCTTTTAGCTTCGAAATGTCTTTGCCCATAAAGTTTTCTACTTGATTCATCTATCTGTAAGCTTTACTAGCTTGATAATCTAATACAGCTCCTATCTTTATCTTCTTAACTTATTATTCTATAAGTGATAAACAAACTGCTATTAGCGTATTAAACGACGCTCTTTGCGCAAACAGATGGAGCTTAGGCATTTGGACAGTGTTTCAATATTGTTAATTCACATGCCCACCATAGCAGCAACCGAATATCATAATGGTTAGAAGCGCCGACAACTTCTGGGAGGTTTAGTTTCAATCCTGGCTTGCGGTAGTTCTTATCTAGTCGCACGGTGATACAGTGGAACAGTACTCTATGTGAATGAGTATCTATATATATATATATATATATATATATATATATATATATATGTGTGTGTGTGTGTGTGTGTGTGTGTGTGTGTGTGTGTGTGTATGTGTGCATGTGTGTTTAATGTTATAATCATAAGTGCCAATTTGGTACATAGAAAATACTAGTTGAAGATTACTCTTGCAGCCTAATTTAATGTGTAATGTTTTGACAAATTGAACCTCTACCTTACGCCATATACACGCGAATCGCAGGGATCGTATGTTTAAATTTGTATTGAAATCATAAATGCCAATAATTAATCTTTGGAATAAACCACATATTTTTATGATAAAATACTTTCATTATTTTATTTTCAATCAAAGTTCGTCATATAAATAAAAATTAATGTAGCATGTGTTTATCAAATTTTTCTATAGACGATAAACACACGAAGGCATTCAAGATCTTATCTGAGAATATAAATATAGAGATGGTAGAAACATTTCTTGTAAGTGGCATTTAAGATTACAGCCAAAACGAATAACAGCTGCAGCTTGTAAGGAATAGTTATCAATATTTTTAGTCGTGAAATAGTCGTGACGTATACTGTCCCGACTACGAACGGAGAATGCTAAATCAAGCTCCAATGTTTCTAAAAAAATAGAAGTAAAACTACACTGACTTTGCAAACTAAACTTTAAAAAATTTCATTGGAATTAATTTAGACTTATGTTAGAATTACGTCTGTTGCGTAGTCGCGGTGTGTATATATTGGGAACATATTTATAACGGTGGACGACATAATACTGATTACAGGGGATGCGACATTTATATACGCATACATCACAACGACAACTGTGATGACATAGTTGATGAATATTCATTATTTTGGAAAGAGGGATACCGTTAATATTATTGAGGAGGGGGCGCGAAATACAGTTCTTTTTAACCCAGAGGCGAAATACATTACTTGTGGTGGTAGGAACAGTTAACACTTTGGAAGCGTGTTATACAAAGTTCATTTACAAGTTGATAGTCAAAAATCACGTTACCTTTCATGGTCGAAAGATGACAAGTAGAGACTTACTAATATATAGTGATCTTTATTCCATCCAGATGAGCTCATTAGGGGTTCAATGCCTTTCTAATTTCTAAGGAATGTAACTAACTCTCTTCTTCCCCGACTCAAGCCTGTGATCTGCCTCTACTGCTCTCTCTGATCTCTCTCTCTCTCTCTCTCTCTCTCTTGACTGAACTGACTCTCTGAATATAGTATAAATATCATTCTTTGTGACATCAAAAAAGACATGCTCCAGCCACATGAATATCCTCACGTGAATTTACATACATGACTTTTAACATGCTTTCGACCACACAAAAAAAATCCTAAACTATTTTGTTTTCCATTGTCCTAACTCTGATCTCTGGTTTATCATTATTTAGTTATTTCTACTCTAATAGGCAATCCACTGAATTCATTTTCTTTATAATAAATATAACAACAAACACGGTCCTCTCGTGACAATGACAGATTCTACGCATGCGTCAGATGACGTCATGATCTGATTTACTTTAAATAGTTGAAAAACCAAACAAATTTCATGTACGTCGCGTTAGCTCAGTTGGTTAAGGCCTTGGTTCATTATCTAAATAAACGTTTTGGGTTCGAATCGAAGTGTGACATGTTTTTTTGTTTGTTTTTTTCGTTTTTTTAAATTTAAATAATGAACCACTGTTATTTAACGTTTGTTTTTCTGTTTTTTTTACTTCGCTTATCCACCCCCGACCACACACACCAAAACACCCGGTTTTTTAAATTTTAATATCGAAACAGACTTATTGAAGCCATTTTTCACGTGTTCTTTGTCTGTTTTCATCGTTCATTTGCCTTACGTTAGTTTTATTTGTGTGTTTTTCCCCGCTTAAGTGTTAACGTTGTTTTCTTTTTTACTTCGCTTATAACAAACAAGCCTACGTCGTCGTCGTCGTCGTCGTCGTCGTCATAACGCTCGACGACTTCCGGCCGCGCACCTGTCAATTTGGTTCTTAAATAAATTCAAACATCTTTCACTAACTCATTCTTGCTGGCCGATTTTATTTTCAAACTTAGCCTCAGGGCGTCCGGTTCGATCCTACCCCCACCCCCGGGTTCTTTTTTATTTAACACCACACACTTACAAACACCCGGGCAAAGCCGGGTACCCCCGCTAGTACTTTAATAAATCAGAGTCCATTTTCTGTAGGGTGATTTTGAACCAGTCAACGACGGGTACTTTTGCTAGTCTTTCCTAAATCCCAAATAGTACGTCCAAGTGGCGATAGACTTAGTTTGAGGAGAAGTTAAGTAAAAAAAAAACTTAGCCTTATGCATGGTTTTGCATGCAAATTCAACTGAAAGATGTGATAAACAGGAACACATGATTGTTTTATAGTTTTATATTTCTGCAATCTTTTGTAGTTTAGAGATATGGTAGGTGTAGAGTTAATAGCTTGGTGTGTAAAAGTAGAATAGGATAGTCTGGCAAAACGGATACATTATCGAGAAATCTTCGATGATATTTAAATGGAGTAGATTATGGTGGATGTTGACATGCAGGAAAAAGTAATATTTGAAAATCGGGATGTGAGAATAGGTGGAATGGGTAAGAATTAACGGAATCTAAAGAGAATATTGATCACAGAATTAGCTTAGAAATTGATCTGTAAAATGGCAGTACGGAAACCTCATGTGTCCTATGGGTTGCATGTTTAAAACAATTGATAAGTTGGTCGTTGTTTCAAAGAAAGGCGTATGGAATTAGTTTGGCGAGACACTAAACAAAGCGATCTATACGGTTGTGGCATATCCAATCAATAAACGTTCCTCCTACAAACGGTTGTTCGTCTTGAAAGAAATAAATCAACGGAGGCGGAATGGTTTGAAATTAATAACAAACTGTAGCTGATTCTGAATTTAACACGTACAATTACCATAAGTCTTTCGACATATGGCGCGTTAGTTAGAGGATGACTGAATACGATGCTTAATGCACCCACCCGGCTTTCTGCGGGGAGTCTTTTTTAATATTATTCGTATTTCGCTTTGTTTTCTATTCAAATGTGACTGTTTATTTTAATTTATAAAATTATTATTTCATACACTAGAATTATGAACCCAAAAAGCTGCAATTTTTTGTATCTATTGATATTTTTTTGTCAATACGTAGTTAAAGATAAACAAATTGTTTGGACCGTTTACAATCTTAAAAAAACGTTCATCCAATACATGTATATATTTTTTTCTATATATCGCTTTTCTTTCAATTTATGATTTGAAACCTGACATAAATCTATGACGTCACGCCGAAGCTATCATCATCATCATCATCATCATCATCATCATCGTCGTCGTCGTCGTCGTCGTCGTCGTCGTCGTCGTCGCCGTCATCATCATCAACTGCAATAGCTCCATTTCTGTTCACAGTGTCGACAACGTCTCGCCGTAATTGACAGTAGGAGCCAATTCGATATAACTAGGAGGTTATGCTAACGAAATCCCTATAAAGCCCTCTCACTACATGGACTAAGTGTGACACGTGAGTGACTTTTATTAACCTACTTTTCAATAATTTGATTTGTGCTTTAAATATTGGCGTGTTCAACGATAGATTTAATAAAGAGACGGAAGCATCTATTTAGACTGCATTACTAATACTGTTACCGAATTCGAGATGATTTGGATTTTAATCGAATGGTTCGAGATTGTAAATGTCTTTATTTTTATGTATATGTTTGTAATGTATTGGCCCTCGCTGTACATTGCGGAGCACACGAGCGAATATTTATTCCTCGAATGGTTAGTTGTGAAGTTGATTGTTACAATTGCTTCACAGAGCCGCTATCTTCGTTGACACATCAGTTCTAGTTAGATCATCGAAGTTAAGCAACACCGATCCTGTCCAGTAGCAAGTGGGTGTCTACCCTATTTGGTTCTAAAGAGTTTATTTAGCAGAACAAAAGTGACAGAAATCAAAGAGTTGTATACGAAAGAGAGCGAGAGAGAGAGAGGGAGAGTAAGAGTGAGGAGGAAGATCTTAGAAAACATAATTAGGAAATATATATCGTTTACGTTTAAATAGAGGCCAACATTTGATACCTGTACCCGGCGTCCTCGTCGCCCCTCTGCCGAACTGATCGGGACCACTGCGTTCTGCTTCTGTTATCGTCAGTGTCGATAAGTGGAGAATTGCACTTCGACAGAAGTGGTGCAATTTCTTGACTTTAGCATTCAGGGCCTTTCATCCTTGGACGGCCCCATCTGTCCGCTTTTCCTTCGCTATCAAATAAAACGTGAGAGTCAATGGGCAATATATAAAGAAGGGCGTCAAGACTTCCGGCAGCTGTTGCATCTCACAAGACCTCTAGCTGTCTCGACCCTGTCTTGAGAAGAGAGTGAGGCTGGCTATTTGCAATCCAGCTTTATTTTAAATAAACTCCTAACGCAAGTCATCCATCATCCCTAACATGATCAGATTGTACCCGTTATTTTCGGCGAATGAACCGCTTTTTTTTACATGAGACTGGAAATGTTGAATTGCCTTTCTTCCGTTGAATTTTTGCACTTCCTAAAATATATTTTTTCCGCAAGTTTGTTAAAAAATTAAAACTACAAGACGTTAAAACGATTGTTATTGTTTATTTTATTCTATATATAATATCATTACTTTTTCACATTCTCGCTCACTTGGCGCTGTAGGTATTTAGACGTGTTAGAATCTTTGCTGTTTAAAATATAACTCACACTGTTTCTCTTTTTTTTTTCTTCTCCTGCCTTCTAAATATTTAGAAGAGTTGTATTAGGCGGGACAATTGAACTGTCACTTTAGTTTGCTGTCTGGACGTCGAAGCGACAACAGCTCATATATGCTTATTTAATTTTGTTATAGTGGATTTTATCCCCAATATAATTTTTTTCTTCCTGTTAGCTAAATGTGAGTGGTATAAAACCAACTAGCCAACATAAATTCCATCTTGAATTCTCGATCAACAATTGTCGAAATCTTAAACTACCAGGCTAAGCTGCCATTGTAGTCATACTACTATGTTGGCACTCATTTACATGATGTCTTCGAAAAGAATCGCTATCATTTTGCAATCATTTCTTACACGCCAGACCCTATCAATTTGTGCGAGATTATTTCTCAGGGGCAGTCTGGTCAGAGAAAGCATTTGTACGGAACAATTTCTGTTTGATTTTGATCACTAATATAATTTGTCAAACTTTTTTTTCACGCATTTTTTAAAGAATAAATAAAAGAAAAACTGCGTATATGTTGAATTATACCTCTCCTCATGTTCAGTCGATGTAAACTCCAATTTTCAAAGCGCATTCAGAAGCGTATTCGAATTTTAACCAAGATTCTATCTGTTTCCTTTTCAATCCCAATTCTTGTCATCATAATAGGTATTCCGAATTATCACTATTAGTATAATTAGAATAAATTACACTATCATTACTGTCTTTAATTTGGGCATCAGAAAGCTGTCAACATCACACCGATTGAGGGAAAAATGAGGAAATGCGTCTCATATGGTTTGAATATCTACTAAGAGCTAACAACCAAACAAACAGTCACAAAATTTGTCACCTGACAAGAATATTGATGATGACAAGGGAAGACACCATGCTTAAGGATATCTGTAGATCGACCTTCACCCAAACAAAGTCTGTAATCGCATCAAGTGAAGACTAACCTGTCATTGCGTACCCTGCCATAGCTCTGGGTTGACGCATAAGAACAAAGAAAATTACTTGCGCTTACTGCCCACGGGACTCACTTATCTTGAACGTCTTTTGAGCATTTCTATTACACGTGTCTGAAACAAGCTCATCAGTTTGAATCACTGATGTGACGATATTTTTAAAATAAAATCGCTTGATGTAAGACGTAAAGCCATATGATGTAAAGAGCTAACAAGAACGAAAGACAGAATATGCATATTTACATTACTTTTGAAAAACCAATAGTTGTGGGTAAGAAGAAAACAGTGAGTAGGGAAGGAATTCCATAACATGTCAGACTGGAAAATTTTGGAAAAAAAAATCGAATCCTTTTCCCGATTCCGATACTATTCCCAAATCATATTCTTTTCATATTTTTTAATACTTATTTGTAAAATTGTTTGGTTTTTTTTTTTCGGATTACGGTAAAAAAAAAAAAAAAAAAAAAAAAAAAAAACTCGTGTAGTGTGTGCGTTTATTTTCTCAAATAAAATTATGAGGGAGGTGGCGTACGTTTACCGAGTCCACCTTTCTAACTCTTTTTGTCTCAAATGTTACACCGCAATTGATTGCAAATAGTGATTCGATAAAATCATTCTGCGATTTGCATTCATATATTTCACGTGTGCCAATGTTTCCTAATTTATCTACTGCTTTTATATCTCTTGCGCCATTTTTTAATTGTGCTATGTTACCGTACCATTACTTTGCTCACATTATTTACGGTGCCATTTTTTTGCCTAAATTTGTAATGTAGTTTTTTTTTTTTAATTTAAAAACAATTTGTAACGTCATTATTAGTATTAACAAGTAAGAAATTAGTTTTAAACGTTAAAAAAAAATTAAGGCCCTTTTCTGGAATCAGACAATAGGGTCAATATTTTTCCGATCTGAATACTGATTCTTTCTCTCAAAACGTTTCCTGTTGTTCGATTCTTTGTTCCTATTAATGGTCACTGCACTAGTCTCAGTGCTCTGTAATTATTACTAATTTAAATTGTCACTTTTAAAAATAACATATGGCAATAATTCAGTTTAATTGCGATTAGGAGTATCATAAATAAATATAAGAACTTAGTGCATGGAAGCTTTACCACGGTTTGGATTCTGAATTAAATAATAATAATATACATCTATAATATAAATCTCACCAGTCTGTTAAATGTATGTATGCATGTATGTTTGTATGTCTGCCTAAAACCTTTGACAGAGGCAACGGATTTTCCCGAGATCGGTATCGTTTGAAGGTCCCCTTTCGGACGACAAATATCGAAAAATCGGCTAAAAACATTAATTCCTTCACCCTCAAGTGGGCACTTTTCTATAGGGGAAGGACGCTTTTTTAGCCGATATTTTCGAAAGGCATACCCGCTTTTCGATTGACTAGCCTTAATTTGTAAATTCCGGTTTTGCAATGGACGCAACGGCAAAGGCGTTATGTTTTTTTTTCACGTTCTTCTCCTCCTTCGCGGTACGGGTTCGAGCCTGCCTGTTTGCCTGCCTACTATCACTTATTTTTTTTTAGTTAACACACACCTCCAAACACCCGGGAAACGCCGGGATCCTAGGCTAGTCCGAAATAAAGGCTGGTATGATGTAAAACAAAAACAACCAAAAACAAAGATCATGAATAAATATTTGAACACATTAAGAAAATTAAGCATAAATATTTCTACCAAAATGAGTGGATTTGCCATTAAATAATTGTTAATATGTCATAAAAAAATTCATAAATAAATATACGAAGCCATAACCTCCACTGAATGTGGTCAGACAAACATGCTAGACGTACCCCCTCAACCTAAATACCTGCTTAGAATTTCCAATATATCTCACCGCCATTTTTATATCGCACGGATAATCTGGCCATGATATAAACAGCATCGAATAAGTTAGGAAAGTTGCCAGCTTGAATATTTAACTCCTACGGTTTACCTAGATGCAAACATTATTTATGGCCGTTGCTTTGCGTGCATTTAATTATACCGCATTTTACTTTTATCAATTTTCGGTAGTTTATTGTTGGCCTTAAGACACAAGATTAAGCCATAATTTAAACGCGATTTGAAGGAGATAAGAATATCCATCCATACTAATCTACACGTGTTTATCAAAATTTATTCCAACCAGTTCTTCTTTCTACTTAAGAAAGGGTATCTTATTTTTATGTTTATATTTCTATACGGCTTACTTTAGTAATCAACCGGCAGGTTTTCCTTCGGCACCAAATGCCTCTGTGCTGTACAGTTCTAAGAGGTCCACTCTATCCAGGCTTTGTCTTCTCCCTTTGAGATGGTAAGTTTATTGCTAATTGCCTTAGGAGCTCCTATCGTGAAATGACATCGAAACTGCTCGAATTCCCCTTTCCGACCCTCATGCCATTATCATCTCGCCGTGGGAGGGAGATAATTAACCTAAAGGAAGGTTAAGTAAAAGGTCAGGATTGATTTTCAAAAGGTTGGATAAGCACTTTTGCCTGCAAAAAATGCCTAAGCATCTTTGTCGAAATTCCCTGGTAGAAGTGCAACAGCCGATTAGAAACATACTGCTCTCTTCTCAGAAAAAAAGGAAAAACCTGGGAGTGTGGGCGTCCGAAAACTGAACAGAATCTTACCTCAGACCCGCCGCAATAAACCACCTCACAATTTAAGAATTAGCATTGCTTTATCTCGTCTTGTCTTTCTCTTCATTTAGATTTACATTTTAGTTTTGTAATGATAATAGATTTTGTCGTTGTTTTGTTTTACGGCGTATCAACTCTTTGTCGTGTAAAAATTACTCATTTCAGGAAAATATTTAACGCTTAAAAGTATTTCTTTTCAAAAGTTATTTATTTTAAACATATGTTAACTTCAAAGGAAGCATGTGCCCATTGAAACGCAAAGGTCAACTATGAGTGGATGAATTGAGAGAAATAGTTAATATTTAAAATATGTGGAAAAATTGTTTATAAGTGATGGGTGTGGTTAAATAATTTTTTTTACGTGCGTGTTTTTTCCAAGATGAGTATGGTTTTAGATTTAGTGAATAATGAACTTGAGGAGATTTAGATGGCCAGGTGTTTATCTGTCAAATATTACATGTGGGTAATGTTTGAATCTAATTTAATTAGGATTATGATGGAGTAATTAGCAAATGAGAAGGCGGGTGTGACTTTAATGCCTACAATTTATTGAGGTTTCCCCGTTTTTAATTTAAAGTTTATCCCTATCCTTAAATGTTGTGATAAAGAGTTTTTCATTTAAGCAAAGAAAGCAAGGTGAATTTAGTGAAGGACAAGTTTTTTTTTTACCCGAATTGTTAACTGGCAAATCTTTAAAAATGGTGTTCAAAAAAATTATATCCGCTTTGGCCCCAAAACTTAACTCCCCAACACCCAACACTACCTATTCTATTCCCTAATCCCAACATAAAAATAAATGAATAAATAAATACACACCCAACCACCCTTGTTCTCTGCAAAACTTAACTTCACCCCTGACCCCTTGTTTTTACAAAAAAACTTCTTTTTTTCTAGAGCTGATTTTCATTTTTTCATTAAGAATTCCACTTTTGAATATAAGCGTTGTTGCCTGAAAAGGTATCTAGTTACTAAAATACTAGAAGACCGAAACATGCTCGTGACTGTATAGCAACACATTAGTGCATATGTAAAGACAAATTAAAAGTGTAACTTTTTACAAGGATTTTCTCAAATCTGAGTACCCTGTATATAAAATTTCGAGTCTGAAGACTGAAAATTGACAGAGTTATTCCGTAGGGAAATGTACACACACACACATACATACACACACACACACACGCACACACACACACACACACACTTCCACTTTTATAGATATACTAGCATTTCAACCCGGCGTTGCCCGGATGTTTGGAGGTGTATGTTGAGCAAAAAAAAAAGCGGTCATTTTTTTAAATTTTTACCCCTATTATGACCCCTTAACATATATTGTTTTGCGCTCGAATCATATTACTAACTTAGATTTATGTTAACCTCGTTATATTACACTGGTTACCTCACCTTTGAAAAATAGCAACCTCAAATTATATATCTATAATATAAAGCCGGACGTCTGTGTGTGTGTGTGTGTGTGTGTGTGTGTGTGTGTGGTCACGAATAGGCTCCTATATGGTTGAATATTTTTAAAAACTGATTACATATAATGATAGAAGATGTATCGAGGATTAGGAATGGGTATGTTTGGCAGAACGGTGGTTGATTAAAATTGTGGGGTCTGCGTTCGCGCCTGGCTCTCAAAATATGAAAATAAAAAATTAAAAAAAAACATTTACAATTGTTTTTGATATAGATGTACATCAGAATACTTTGATAAGTATGTTTCAACTTAAATAGGGATGGTATAATAAAAGTGTGGGCTCTGCGTTCGCACCTGTACTCCATGGAAATATGGCACAAACTTTAACAAAGACTTTTCATATCTATTTGCATAAGTAGACTTTGCTAATTATTTTTCAGTTTGAAGAAATATGGTATAATAAAATTATTGGGTGTTCGTTCGCGCCTGACCAGCATAGAATGCAAATATGTCACAAAGTTTAACAAGGTTTTTCTTAAAAAGGATGAGGGTCCACAATAACACCTTAACTTTGATCTTTATTCACGTAAGCTTTTATTTATTTTTTGAGTTGAATCATATTGTGTCGAATAAATTTATCTCATAAATTCACGTTCTTATTAAAGTGAAAGCCCCCCCAAAAAGTCGGAACTTTAGACAATTCTCCACACAAATTTTGCATAACTCTGTTTTTCTCTTCTCCACTTGCACGTGACACTCTTTCAAAAATAGATATATAGATAAATAATTAAAAAAAATAAGAACGTTACTTGTTATCGTGTCAAACGAAGGAAAAAATCATGCTCACATGATTATGTGTCTTTTTAAAAACATTTTCATAATCTTTTTTTATTTTTATTTATATATCTGTTTAAGCTTTTTTCTCTGTGTACTAAAAGGTATTCAGTTGATTACAACCCTGCCTGCGTGTTCTTTACATTAAAATAGTTCAACCCTAAATCCAACAGCGCAATACTACACCGTTCAATACTGTAAAACTGAAACGAAGCTCTTCTGCTTGAAAAGGGCGCCATTTTCTTCTTATTCATATTTATATCGATTTTTTGCTTTAAAAAACTAAAGTAATTAGGTGCTTACTTTTTTAATATCCCATTTTGCTGTTTCGGATTATTTTACTAAAGTAAGTAAACCTTCATTATTTTTCAAAACCGTTTTTGCTTCTTTGTTTTTCAATATTTCGTCGATATTATTTAGTGCGAGTGTTTAGCAGAAAAGCCAACAAACGACTGCCCGAAAAAAAATATACAAGGAATAAATGTTACCATAGTCAATAAAAGTTCAGTTCATGCTTTTTTTGTTTTGAAATAGTTTTTAATGCTCTTTACTTGAAATAATTTCAGCGAACCGAAATTAAAACGAAATTTGAGGCGATAACTACTTAAATGAATTTTTATATAAACTACACGTGCCATAATCGAATATTCCTCAAGCACAAAATAACGGACAACATTAAAATATGTTTATAAATATTCCTTACGTTGACGGAACTCTCTTAAATTGTTAACATAGAATGCTCAGCTGCCGCTCCTCAAAATTGAAAACAGGGCTCCCCATTTTAAAGTCGCTGCCATTTTGATTTTTTAAACCGGTTCGTGAATTAAAAAAAAATTACAAACTACTTAAAAATACAAACCAATGAACTTTTCCACCATAAAAGTAGCTTTTATTGTCTATGAATGCAAGATTATGCAAAGGCAAAACATGCCTATTGACCGAATGTCTTGAAAAAATACAAGGCTATTTGTAGAGGGAAAGCAGTTATCAGGACAGGACTTTTACAAGATTGCATATCCTAGAATTGAACTCGTATTAGGTATACACATTGCTTTGTCGATCTAGCTGAAAGCATTCTTACTTGCAGTATTAGTGTTTATCTTTTTTGTAGATTAGGTTTCGTCTATGATCGGGTCGTTAATTCCTATTCCTCAAGTGTTGAATGATAACTATGTAGACAGTGACAAAAATCAAATGATTTGTTAGGAGAGAGAGAGAGAGAGGGAGAGAGAGAGGGAGGGAGAGAGAAAAAAGGGAGAGTTTGAAAAAATTATGGGAGATGCCATTTAGTTATACTGGAGACCGACCTTTTGTTACCTGCATCCGGCGTCCTCAACACGTCTCTGCCAAGCTAACCGGGGTCCCTGCGTTCTGTCTCTTTTGTCGTCGGTGTCGACAAGCGGAGAACTGCCCTCCAACAGAAGTGATGTGATTTCTTGACTTTACCGTTTAGGTCCCTTCATCCATGGACGGTTCCATCTTCCTGTCTCTTCATTCGCTATTGATTAATATGTGAGAGTTAATGCTATTAGATGCTACATTCTTGTCTGTATATTTACAACTTTTCTTCTTCTTCTGTGTGCTTAACACTAAACAAAATTTCCATGAACAGAGTTGCTGTTGCTATGTAAAAACATTTACCTGTTAAACACATTACCACAGAATGGCTTCCTAATGGTTACAACATAGTCACCTCTAAGTCCCTTGCCAATAAATAGTTGTTATAACCCGTACTCATAAGTCATCAAATTTTATTAATTTCATTCATTATTTCCAAGCATTGCATGATGTTTCCTGTCTTTCAGCTATAATTCATCCATCTCATTAACACTTATCACCTAGTAGCGTAATGTTTAAGTCGAATTTGATTAATACAAACAAACCGCAGTTTCTGTTATTGATAAGAAAATCCATTTTGTTTTTCTGGTTTAAGAGTCTAGAAGTGTAAGCCATGTTTAGTTTCAAAACAGTCTCCGATGGTTCGTTGTTCTATACAAGTCCTGGAGGTGACTGGTTCTCAGTAGACAGTTCTCGAGTTGGAATCCACAGAACAAACGATTCTTTCTGTATTGATACGAAGAAAACATATGCGAAGTTGGCACAGAAAGGGTAAATATTTATAAAGCGATTCTAGTTTCTGATTGGTTGGTAGCAGAAGGTGAATTAATTCGATTCGTCAATTCCTAGCTGAATCGTTTATAAATAGAATCGCTCGACGGTGAAGAATCATACACAATTAAAAGACACAAATATTGCAACATTTTAGTTTTTATTTTACGATAAATACAATTTTTAGATGCCTCAATGCCAATGTTCAGTGATAAACTGCTCTCATTGCTGTCTTTGGTTTTCGCATCACATCCGCTCGGCCAGCAACACTGACCTGACACTGGTTCACTAGGTCTCCTTTTATTTTACATGGTAGTCACGACGTATCAAGGCCCGGAAGCCACTCGGGGATAAAGGTTATTGCGTGTATATTAATAAATGGGGTAATATCGTAGTAATCGTTAGTGATGGAGATTTGATAAAGTGTCTTACTTAAAGGGCCGGTTTATCAGGAATTTGTTTATGTTGGACTTGAATACATCCAAGTTGTAGTTAAGTGGGAAACAGGCAAACGGAAGAGAGTTCCACAGGCGTGCACTTCTAAGAAAGAAGCTTTGTTCATGGGATCTACGTTTTGATTTAGGCACATATAAAGAATGGGGAGAATTATTGACAGTAGTTTCAGCTTGACAGGTGTTTTTTTGTGAAAGATTGGCGAGGGGGCACCAGAGATTGGAGCTCAGACGAGCACTTGCACTGGAAATAAGCAACAAACAAAGACATGCTCGCAACGTCTCTTCTGTGAGAGAGAGAGGTTGCAGGGAAGAGAAAAAGGCATCCCCCATTAAGCCACGAAGTCTATTTTGTACGCTGTCAAGGCAGGATAGGCTGTTTTTAGGAGCTCCTACCCAGATGTGCCAGCAGTACTCCTTACTTGGATGTACTTGGCTTTTATACAGATAGAGAATACAAAAAATAGAGATAGAGACACAAAAATGAAATAAATTAAAAGTTATTTTTTTAGCTCGTCCGTCGCTCTATTTTCTACTAAATTCCAGAGCTTTTATCGTCTGCTTCCAAAATGGAGCTGGCTATTTTAGCCAGGTCCTTTTGAAAGCAACTAGCATTTTGTTCGTTAGTTTCTTTTTAAAACGGACCCTCGCTGCACCCACTGTAAATATTTTGTTGTTGTTGTTGTTGTTGTTGTTGTTGTTGTTGTTGTTGATGATGATGATGATGATGATGATGATGATGATGATGATGATGATGATGATGTAGTTGTCATAGACGCTAGATATCAGCTGCTGCTGCTACTCATTGTCGTCGTCATGCATAGGCGTGTCGGGTTATGGCAAGTTCGATGCCAGCGTCAGAACTGTGCCTTTTTCTGTCGATTGCAAATAACGTGCATAATTAAACGTGACAGCTGTAAAACGAAATGAATTTCCGTGTAAAAAAATTATATAAATTGTTTTTCTTACTTGCGTTTTAGGACTCTCCTAGCAGTATCAGTATGTTGACTCTCATCTGGAATCAAAAATAAAGTTTGCTGTACTACTACTGTTATCATCAGATCGATATTAGAGATGCGGTCAGGAACGGAGCTGCTAATGCTCGTGCTTTGCACATGATCAGAAAGTGAGTTCAAGTCCACCTGCCTCCCGAAATAGCTTGTAACAACGTAGGAAAAACGTATTCATCGGGGACAAGGTACCTTATCTACCACGCTCTTTAATCATGAGCCTTCTAAATAAATTGGCTTCAGGAATGGCCCATAACGTTTAATCAGGAAGAGAAAACAAATTCCATGATGGCTATGCACTTGATAAAACTTGTTCTTGAATCACGTAAATTCAAGTGAAGTTGGTTTCCGAAAAGGCCCGTAAAGACTAATAATAGAAGCAGAACGTATTCTTCGATGCCCCTAATTCTCAAAAATATAAAAAAAGAAATAGAATTATAATTGATCCAGTCAAAATTTATGATGATCTACTATATATATATATATATATATATATATATATATATATATATATATATATAGTAATTTATAAAATATATATGGCGATTAAGCTACACTGAATATTCCGCGTTTCATCCACTCTAGGACTCTTCAGGCTTATGCGCGAAATCTGTGGTTGTTTATCGTTTTTATATGCGCATCTTCTATTGAGATTTTAAAAACGATGAACAACCACAGAATTCGCGCATAAACCTGAAGAGTCCTAGAGTGGATTAAACGCGGAATATTCAGTGTAGCTTAATCGCCATATATATTTTATGAATTACTAACTAGCTCTACCTACGTATTGAGCACTTTTAAGTAAATACTTAAAGTTTACGCATAAATCTATACTTTCGTATATTAAATTTATGTGAGTAAATTAAGTATATATATATATATATATATATATATATATATATATATATATATATATATATAAAGTTGTTGAATGTTTGTTTATTCATTTTTATATTTTTTATAAGCGATTCCGCACTAATTTCTTTCTTTTTCGCTCATTAAGCTTTGATTTTGAGAAAGGGATTATTTACCCTTTGTTTACATTTATTTCCGCCCACATTTTTAGGAGGTATCACATTTTTATTTTATTTTTTTTTTTTAAATATTATTTATTAATAATTATTACGTGCATAAAAGATATAGATGAATTACTTTTATGCACGTAATAATTAATATATATATATATATATATATATATATATATATATATATATATGCATTGCTGTGAAACAACAATACGTATGAAAGACATACCTGTCTGAGGTCGAGAACGGTGTGTCTTGTTGCAACGCACTGACAGTCATTCACTTTTGTACACCGCAACAAATAGTGATAGGATGTATGAAAATTAGTGGAGGGCTCCTCTGCAAACCCTTTAAGTGTGACACGTTTTTACTTAATTATGAGGGTGGCCATTCCTATGAAAATAGGCTCAGTCTAGGAGGAAGTCTTTCATGGAATTGTACAAAAGCTTTTCACTTGTAAAAGCTACATCACTTTTATTATGCCATTGCGTGATCAGAAAGTATATAATTAAACTGTATAAAGATACAACTGTTTAAAGGTAATCTGAATAAACCAATAATAAGTGCAAAGAACCAAGCCCATAAGGAAATAGGTCGTTTCAGAAATTGCATAGACTTTGTTATCTTTGCGACAGCCCGAATTATCGCTACGGCTGAAGTTGAATGCGTATCGGGTGATTGGTAATAAACTACATCCTTCTCAAAGAGATAGAATGCAAAACCTGAGGGTGAACCAATAATAAGTGCAAAGAACCAAGTCCACAAGAAAAAGGCCGTTTCAAAAATCGCATAGACTTTGTTATCTTTGCGACAGCCCGAATTATCGCTACGGCTGAAATTAAAATGTGTATTGTTTGGGATAAAGTAAAGCAAACAAAAAATCCAATGTGATTTGACAAACTTGATATAGTAGATAGGACAACGCACTTAGGGTAAATAATATTCTTACATCGAC
Source organism: Euprymna scolopes (assembly GCF_053919585.1). Classification (NCBI taxonomy): domain Eukaryota; kingdom Metazoa; phylum Mollusca; class Cephalopoda; order Sepiida; family Sepiolidae; genus Euprymna; species Euprymna scolopes. Next base: position 57,804,907 of record NC_136524.1, read on the forward strand.
CAGGTCAACGAGAAAAATATCTCATGTAATTCTTTGTGGAAAAATCTAAATTGGAAATATTAATACAATCATCAAAGTTGCAAGCGCCTTGCTTGTAGGATACGACAGCAACTTCGGCAATGACAGCGGGGGTGATTTTATTAGCATTCAAAGCGACGGCCAAAATAGCCAGGTTTATCTGAAAATAAATTGATGAAAACGCGTAAAATGAAAACGGTTTTAAATCATCAGCAGCAGCGATCGCAACCTGCACGATTTATTTAAGTCGTTACAGCAACAGCTGTAACAGATTTAATGAAGGTTTTCCTATCGCATTCATTCTAACTCCTCCATTTTGTTTTTCTTATTTTCTTGTTTTCTTCTTTTAAGTTTACTTTTCTTCTTATAGTTATTATTTCTTTGTTTTTTTTTTTTATTATTTCTACATATTTTTTTTGTTTTTTGTTCATATTCTTCTTTTTTCTTCATCATCATCTTTTTTGCCTTCGCCATATTCTAACTTTTATTGATATTCATCTGCCGTTGTACTTCTGTTATAGTTTTCTTCATCTTACCTTCTCTCTACTTTTACTTATTATTATATATTCTTTTCTTTACTTTTTTATGATTTCACCTTTTACTTTTTATTTCTTCTTTATGTCTTACTTTCCTCTCCTCTTTACTAATCTTTCTTTACCTTACCAATAATAATACTCTACGTCTTTATTGACATCTTTTCTGTTGTTTTTCTAGTTATTTCTGATATTCTATTCCATTCTTGTTGTTGTTATAAATATCATTATTTCTGATACTCTTTTTTTATTATCCTGTCCATTCAGTTTGTTAAAATTATTATCATTATTATTTGTTTATTTTTTCTTTATTATTTGGCACTTCTTTTTATCTTCTTTTCGTCATTTTTTCATTTTTTTTTCTTTCCACTTCTTCTGATTTCCTATTGCTCATTCTCTACCTCTTCTTCGTAGTAGTCTTTCTTACCTGATTTTCATTTTCTTCTTCTTTTTCTTGTTGTTGTTCTTCTTCTTTTCTTCTTCTTCTACTACTTATTGTTGTTATTATTATTGTTATTATTATTTTTTATATTATTATTATTATTGTTATTATTATTTATATTATTATTATTTTTGATATTATTATTATTGTTGTTATTATTATTATTATTATAGTTATTATTATTATTATAGTTATTATTATTATTACTATTTTTATTATTATTATTGTTATTATTATTATTTATATTATTATTATTTTTGATATTATTATTATTGTTGTTATTATTATTTTTATTATTATTATTGTTATTATTATTATTATTATTGTTATTATTATTATTATTATTGTTATTATTATTATTGTTATTATTATTTATATTATTATTATTTTTGATATTATTATTATTGTTATTATTATTATTATTATTATTATTATTATTATTATTACTCATCCTATTCCTCCCGTTCCTCTTAAAAGGTACCTTTTAATCTCTTAATCCTATCTCTCTTCTCCACCTTATTCATTCTGCCTTGTCCCTATCTCTCCTCTCCATCTTAAAACAAATGTTTTTATCTACTCTTTCTACCCTCATCCTCTACCGTCTTCTTCTTCATGATCTTCTTCTTCTTTTTCTTTTTCCTCTTCTTCTTCTTTTTTATTTTCTTCTTCTTCAGGCCTAAGTAGCAACAGCTGAGAATCAATCATAATTCAATAATCAACCTTCAAAGAAATCGCAAATCTTTCAGAAAAAGTACGCCAGTAAAGAAAAAAAATGCTAATCGTCTACGTGAACATTACTTAGAATTGGCGGATGCGATCCCCTCTTTCTGAGTAACGGCGTTAAAAACATTGCTTCTAGTCTAAAAAACAAAATGCCACAGCGGTTTAAAATGAAATAACGATGAGAATAGTTTGCTTTTTACACAAATTGTCAACAAGAAAGTATTTAAAATAAATCAGTCTGTTCTAAAGTGTAGTTGAAACCCCCCACCCACCCACCATTTTCTTACTATGTTCTTTTAGCTAGGAATGAGGCATCTTTTTGGATGTCAAACACCTGCTATCTCATACATTTCAACCGAGATACCTTTTGTAAAATTCTAACCGTTGTTTTAAGTGTAATTGTGTGCATGCCTCCCGCACTTAGTCCACTTTGTATATTTACCAGGTAGCTTTTGAAATTCTTTTCATGAGTTGTTCCTATAATTACTGGAATGACTACAAATTTCCTAAGGGTTCATTTTCGTATCCTGTCGTAGAGAATACGTTGATAGTTTTGTTATTTTCTCCTTTCAGCTTTGTTTTGCCCAGGATCCTTGAGGATATTTATTTTTTCTAAGGTTGCTTTTTTTTTCTGCGTCTTGTCCCATAATAATTACGTTTTCTGGTTACATAGCTGTAGGAATTGCGTAGTTATCGTGGATGGTAGTGCGTGTGCATTTTAATGGGTTTTTTTAAAATATATTTATTAACTAACATTAAAATAAGAAATATATATTTAGTATTTTTTTTTACATAGGCATCACCACTTATCAAGGCCCCGAGGTCACTCGAGGATAAAGATTAAAGTGTGTACAGTAGTTAATTGGACAATATAGCAATCTTTAGTAATGGAAAATCGGTAAATTTGTTAACTTAAGTGGAACAGCTCATCAAGAACTTGTTTACGTTGGACTTGAAGACAACGATATTATAGTCAGCTGGAAAGCAGGTAAACAGAGGAGAGTTCTACAGGCATGCAGTTCCATATTGTAGTCAGCTGGAAAGCAGAAAAACGAAAGACAGTTCCACAGACGTGCAGTTCTTATAAAGAAGCTTTGTTCATACAATCTACGTTTAGGTTTAGGCACAGATAAAGAGTGGTGGAATTATTGATAGTGGTTTCAGCTAGACGAATGTTTCTTGTGACAGTTTGACGAGGGGGGTCTTAGATTGGAGTCGAGAACTTGCCATGAAAATAAAGACAAAGACAAACTCGCAACATCTCTTCTGTGAGAAAAAGTTGCAGGGAAGAGCAAAGTACATCCTCTACGAGGCTACGAAGTCTATTTTGAACTCTATCAAGGCAGGATATAAAAATATACACATGGGTCATTTAATGGGGTTTCAGTTTTGGGGGAAGTTGTTTTAAGAGAACGCATTTTAGAGAGACAAAAATCTTTAGGTAATACTCCAATGTGAAACAACTAGATGGATGTTATATGTTAAATGCAAACAAAAATGAGGGGGATTAAAATAGAAAGTGAAAATGAAAAAGCTATTGGATGGGAAAGTTTTACCTGTCTCCCGGAACCTATACAATAAAGGGCAAAAATGACACTGCTAGTCTTGTTTGTCTTGCGCATTTTCGTTGGATGGGGCTTACAAGTGCTGTAAGTTCGTCGGAGTATACTCTTTGGAATTACTTGCAAAAGAAGTACCGGAATGTAACTTTGCTGCGATGATAAATAGATGCAGCTTGATAAATATGGCGGGAACTATTAGATTAGAGACATTTTGTCGGCTGTCTGATATAATTACTTGAATAAATAAAACATTGGACTCGCTATATAACACTGGTACACAACGAATTTGTCGTCTGCATTCAGTTGAATTTAGACTTCGTAGCCTAGTGGGGGATGTCACTTTCTCTTCGCTGCAACCTCTTTACCACAGTAGAGACGTCGAGAATGTAACGTAATCCCCCATTGAGGAGCGTTAGAACTACACTGAGGTAGCTTATCATTCCCGGGTGACGCCAGAAAACTCGTGGATTTACGATAGAGAAGATAAATATAGATATATTTTAATTCATTGTCAAAATGGATATATTTGTTTGTTTGTTTTTTGTTTTTTGGTTGGAAGACCTGAGATATTTTGTTATTTGGGAAAAACTCAACAACAGGAAATGCGAGGATGTTAGACGAACATATTGTACTGGCTGAGTGATGGCTGATGACCTCGAGGTTATGGGATTTTTAGTCTTGAATGGGGTCTCAGATCGTTGGGACTTAGCGTGATTTGATTGGCTGGGGAGACTTCCACCCCACCCACATCGGGTCGATACGCTCTAAAATTAAGCAGATTGCTTGTTGAATTCGGGAGGAACAGATCATAGAGAGCCGCCGTTCCCTGGAGAGGTGAACCCTCCAGCTTCCTCATCCAACCGTCTGTCGCTGTCTGTGAAGAGGTTTGAGACTGTGAAAAAAAACTTACAAAAAACTAAATGAGATCTGTAAAAACATTTGTACATAATTCTGCGAAATTAAGCTTCTGTAGATAGACTACATGATTTTGTCTTTCTTCCTGCCTGCTGCTTCGATATTCGCTTTCAGCATGCCAGATTTCATGTACAACCTCAGAGAAGACTAGACTACACGAACCGAGATTTCTAGAACAAAAGGGGTCCTTAACCACCTACTCGCGTGTCTCTACTTTATCGTTATTTTCATGGCAAGTGCTCGTCTGAGCTCCAATCTATAGCTTCCCCCCGGCCTGACTTTCACAAAAAAACTCGTCTATCTGAAACCACTATCAATAATTTCTCCAACTCTTTATCTGTGCCATAACATAAACATAGATTCCATGAACAAAGCTTTTGTCTTAGAACTGCACGCCTGTGGAATTCTGTTCCGTTTTCCTGTTTTCCAACTGACTACAATATGGTTATCTTCAAGTCCAATGTGAACAAATTCTTGATGAGTCATCCCCTTAAGTAATCCAATTTATCAAATTTCTACTACTACTACTACTACTACTACTATTACTACTACTACTACTACTACTACTACCAATGACTGACATGTTTCCCTTAACCACTTTACACTCATTAACTGTTATCCTCGAGTGACCTATGTGTTTTGATAAGTGGTGATTCCTTTGTAAAAAAATTTTTAAAAATAAATAAATCTGATGCGCTGTATCCTAAAATCATATTGGTTTTGTTCAATCAGGTTAAGTTTTTGATCTATGACTATATGTTGTTATTTTTATGTGGGTTTTTTTTTCACATGTAGAGATGTGTAGAACATTTTAGAACTTGGTGGGGATGAAATGCGATGTCCACTATTTGTTTTGATTGAAAACGATTATTTTAATGACAAGGAGTATTCAGGCCCGAGAGTTCTGGGTGATTATGTCGAAAATGGAACAGTTTGAAGTTATAAAACTTCGAATTTTCAAATATTTGAGCGGTGTTACACGGGAAGGACTGGTCTGTGCGAGAGCAACTGATATCTTTCAACAAAAAGAACGTCATCAATGACCCTCTGGTGGGCAGAGACAGAATACCTTTCCGACCGCTACTCATCAAGATCGGCTTAATCAAGCAGTTCACCAAGCTCTAAACAAGGATGGTGACTACTTCACTTAATTGTGCCAGGCTTTTCTAGGACTGACTATGAGGAAGAAAGCTGGCATCTTTGATGGTTCTCAGATCCGACAGCTTACCAGAGATCCAGAATTCGAAAACCCTGTGAACGAAGTTAAACTGGAGCGTGGAAGGCATTTGTTCTGGTAGTGAAGGACTTTCTTTGCAATAATAATGTCAGAAACTATGCAGAATTCAAAGAAACGGAAGTTCAAGCTCTAAAGTTTGAATAATGAGAGAGAGAGAGGGGGGGTAAAGAGAAAGGGAACGATCAGAATCTGAAAACGAGTTTGAAGAGATTTCATAAAAGAATATTGCTTGGATTCTTCGGACTACTATTCTTTTTACGCGAAGGCCCGTCGCATAGTAAATAGTGTAGTTGGTGACATTCAGTCATAAACATTACGTTTTTTGAAGATTTAATGTTCACTCCTCATAAGATCCAAAAATGCTATTGCGAAATATCTAAAACCTCTACCTAATCATGGCTGACGGAACGGGGGCATGCTACCCCATGAATTAATTAAAGCGTTCCGCTCGAAATTCCGTGTAAATTCGCGAGTTCGACGGAAAGTTTCTGAAGCTTAACAGAAATACATCTGAAGATAGTCGGCGGTTACATTGATCGAAACGCTGTGCAAAAAGCACCCAAAATGAGAATAGTAGTCCGAAGAATCCAAATAATACGAATAATCAATCCTCATCTAAAAAATTCAGAACCAAAAATGTTGCTTTTTTAGGGGTAATAGGATCATTTTGGTTAAGACGTTGTGGACATTTTAGCTATGTTATGTGATTTAAAAATCATCTAATACGTTAATGATGATGGACTTTCATCAGACGTTTTACTTGTTGACTGGTTTAATGATTAGAATTATAAATTCATTTTTCGTAAAAATGCATAGCAGTTCTCAAGACCCTGTAGACGTTCACTTGTATCGAAATGCAGTAATATCCTCCTTCGATCGTACCAAACTAGAATTAGATCAAAATGTAGTATCAGCTAGTTGTAAGTCCTGCCCTCTTGTTAATCTCTTCTCTATATAAATAAAATGAACTCATTTTTTCCCCTCCGACTTTGACGTTTATAGGACTGCACCTGTATACATTTGGTGCAGCCGTATCATTCACAAACTGAATCACGACATCTGCCGTATGTTATAGGGTTATTACATATCCAGGATCTCGCTGATCAGAGTTTCCTATATTCTGTCTGGTGAGAGTCCGCTGTAAAAATCGGTTACATTTAATGGAAGTAGTAAAGTAAACTCTCTCTAACAAATTCATCCTACCACCCCCACTCACTTACACCGTTCCAGACCGTTCACAGAAGACATTTAAAACCGACCACCGGTTAGAATTTATCTAAAAACTAGACTGGACTTACGCTGAAACGAACCACGCTTACTTTGCCATTGGTTAGCATAAAACATAAACACAATTTATAAAGCATTTATTATAATAAAATTAGCTTCAAACAGAACACAATCCGTTACCTGGAATTGAATTCACAATTACATTACTTCGATTTCGTTATAACACGCGTGGTTAGAGTTTAATGAAAACCTGAATTGACATTTACATGAAACGCACAAAACTTACTTACACAAACACAACTTCCGTTTCGCTCTTTCCTTACGTGCTTTTTTTCTTTCTTTCTTTCTTTCTTACCTTTCGTTGTCTTTTTGCTGTATGGGTGATGGTGGTGGGGGTACTTCCCTATGTTTATCTTTCCTTTCGCTCTTTCCTTCTTTCTTTCTTTTCTCTCCATTTTCTGCTCTTTCCATTGTTAAAACGAAACTAAACAACCTGATATTCCAGGTTTTACTTACACTCTATCACTCTACGACTATTACTTGTGTATCCAACTCTATTTGTGCCACGTTCCTTTACTTTTTCACCGTACCACTTAACAGCCGACATTCACGTACATGGACTTCCCTTTGTGTTCTTTTCCTTGGGGGCCAGTTTACGTTACTACAGGTTAGCCATGGATCGGGCGATCGCTGTCAGACGTCACGATAATACGACTTCTTTTTTTTTATTTTTTACTTTTATTACATAATAAAAAAACAATTGAAAATACTTTCAAACATAAAGTAAACTGATTCATGTAAGTAAAAAAAAAGTAGCATTTACTGCCTTTGGTAATAATTATTTATTGCTTATTTGTTTTGTTTTTCACCCTTTTTTTCGACTAACCATTCTTAAATCTCACTATAAAATCGATTTTTCCAAGTACATTTCAGGTTGGGGGGGCATTCCAACCTCCGAAGGGGGTTTGTATTACTGTACACATATATTCGAAAAAGTTGTCAAAAAAACAAAAAACAAATATATAACAAATAAATGTTTTCAAAGCCAAGATAAGTTACTTTTCTGCCAAACTGGATATATTTTTCGTGTTTTTATTTAATGTAACATATTTATTCAGCTCGAAAACCATACAGTGTTTACCGATGTATTCGAAAATTCAAGAAGGCGTCTCACACCCTCTTTAACACCGTAAGTATAGAAAAAGTTGTTATAAATAAAAAACTATACAAAATACTATTAAAAACACGCAGAATATATGTCTACCTATTTCACATTAACATGTATTGAGCGAGTATTTAACAGTATTTTATTAGGTTTTTTATTTATAACAGCTTTTCCCACACTTACCGTGTTAAAGAGAGAATCAGACTACATCTTGAATGTTTTCCAGCTGAATAAACATGTTACATTGAATAAAAACATGAAAAATATATCAAGTTAGGTAGAAAAGTAACTTATCTTGCCTTTGATAACATTTATTTGTTATATATTTCTTTTTAGACAACTTTTTCGAATCTATGTGTAGAGTAATACAAACCCCAGAAATTAAAAAAAAAAAAGTTTATAACGAAAGGGAAATAATCGCTAGATTTTTAACTAATCGTCTGAAATTTTCCAAAATCGCTAATTCTCCACCCAAAAAAACTCCGTAATGTTCCGTGTTTTCTCACTATGGGTTTGTATTACTGTACACATAGATTCGAAAAAGTTGTCAAAAAACAAATATATAACAAATAAATGTTATCAAAGGCAAGATAAGTTACTCTTCTACCTAACTTGATATATTTTTCGTGTTTTTATTCAATGTAACATGTTTATTCAGCTGGAAAACATTCAAGATGTAGTCTGATTCTCTCTTTAACACGGTAAGTTTGGGAAAAGATGTTATAAATAAAAAACCTAATAAAATACTGTTAAATACTCGCTCAATACATGTTAATGTAACATAGGTTGACATATATTCGGCGTGTTTTTAATACTATTTTGTATAGTTTTTTATTTATAACACCTTTTTCTATACTTATGGTGTTAAAGAGGGTGTGAGACGCCTTCTTGAATTTTCGAATACATCGGTAAACACTGTATGGTTTTCGTACCGATGTATTGGAACATTCAAGATCGCGTCTGATTCTCTCTTTAACACGGTAAGTGTGGGAAAAGATGTTATAAATTTTGTATAGTTTTTCATTTATAACACCTTTTTCCATACTTACGGTGTTAAAGAGGGTGTGAGACGCCATCTTGAATTTTCGAATACATCGGTAAACACTGTATGGTTTTCGAGCTGAATAAATATGTTACATTGAATAAAAACACGAAAAATATATATATCCAGTTTGGCAGAAAAGTAACTTATCTTGGCTTTGATAACATTTATTTGTTATATATTTGTTTTGTTTTTTTCACAACTTTTTCGAATCTTTGTGTACAGTAATACAAACACCCATTTTGTGTTTTATATACATAAAGTACAATTGTTGAATGTTACTGTTTTGATTATATTCGTTGGGGGGGGGCAATTAAAAAATTAAAAAAGATTAAAATGAAGCGAAATTTAAGTTTCCGTTCCATTTTTACAACAACCGTAAAACAGTGCATACTCAGCAAGTTTTATCGTAATTTATAAGCATATTGAAACACTAAATCAACATTTTATTTATTTTTTTGCATAATTAATGATGGAAGGATTTTTCTGTTTATTTTCTTAACATCTGTTAAAAAAAAAAATAATTTGTACATCCTCTTGAAAAAAAGAATCAAACTTTTCTCTACTTTCACATGTGTTCCATTTTAACAAACTGAGCCACAGCAACGCGTGGCCGGGTACAGCTAGTAATCAATAAGATACCCACTCACCGCTTTTGCTATTAACCTATATTGTATTTATACTATGCACTCCCGGGATATATATTTGTTTCTTTTACTCTCACTTTAGTCTCACTCCTACTTAGAGATTGGCCTGCATGATTTCGTATCAACATAAACTGGAAAATATTGACGGTTTACTGTTAGGAAGGTATTTGTTTTCTTTCTGTTAGTGTGTTTTTTTTGTTCTTGTTATCTTATTGTTAATAATTTTTATCAAATTGTGAATACCCTTTTTAAAGAAAATTGGTTTTTAGTAATTGGGGATATTTCAAGTAGAGTAGTCCTTAGAATTAATGTGGTATTGTCGTGACTGATTAAGTGAAAGGGATGAAAAAAGATGAAAGGAGAAATATAAGATATTTGTCTATTTGTCTACAAAGCAAGATAAGATGAGGATCACTACAGATAACCAAAACACAAAGCCATACAAATAAAATGCTCTCTTTAACTTTCTTGTTTTTCTGTCACTTTATGGTGGCTATAATTTCTACTACAATTGATGGCGTAACTAAATGAACACACAATCGCAGCTTCTCTTCCGATTGTCAGATTTTGTAATCATGCCCATGTTCCTTTTATTTATTTATTTTTAAATTGATGAGTATTTTTTTTGAAAAGTTATAGGCGGAATAAATTCGAAAATTAACATGATGATTATGTGAATGATTCTGCGCTATGAAACAGGTTCTGTCAAGAATTGTGCATTTTAACATTCTTAAAGAAATACATTGAAATTTACAATATATACTTTTGTCATTTATTTGTATATACTCCGTAGTTACAGCGAGCTTTATAAATAAAAACATTGGGATAATTTAACTGTGAAATGTAATTGAATAACACACACACACACACATACACACACACACACACACACACATATATATATATATATATATATATATATGTGTGTGTGTGTGCGCGTGTGTATGTGTATATATATATATATATATATATATATATATTGTTTTTTGAATATAATCATGTATTTTTTAATACCTAAAGACACTAGTGTTTCATCATTTCGGGAATCATCAGGGCACGGTGTTAGGATTACCGCCTGTCAGAAGATTCGAACCCGGCAACGAAGCCATGTCTGACTCCCTTAGAAAGGAATAAATCCACACGGTCAATGTTAACCGCGAGAAATAAAGTCGAAATTTACACATTTATTTTTAAATGTCAAGACAGTGATAGTGATATAATGATTATGACATTATTATCTGCACATGTAAGCTTAAGTGACGAAAATTTAACTAAAACTTAGTGTGTTAAACAATAAACACCAAGTGTTTTAAGGGCCTGAGATAATTCTTACTAAAATTATTTGGTAATACCTTCAGATACCAGTGTTTCACCCTTTTGAGAATTATCAGTGTGTGTGTGTGTGGGGGGGAATCTGTTTTCTCAATTATATATCACATTTTATTTTTACCAATCCTTTTATTTATGAATTTTGATGTGGGTTAATTGTTACAGCAGAGTTTATAAAAATGGATGCCAAATTTTATTCATCTAATAATCAATTCCTTTAATCACGCTCCAATTTCTAAATTATTTACATAACTTGTTTCGTAACGTAGAAACAATCATTATAACTATGTGAATAGTTAATCTTTCCGAATTGGCTCATCAGAAAAATTAGAATTATTTTTTAACTTTAAAAAGAAAAGAAATGGGCATGACCACATGTAACAGAAAAAGAATGAAGAATAGTTGCATCACATTGTATGTTTTTGAAGCCATATTTGACTAAATAGAAGAGCTATTTAAGCCCCATTTTACGTATTAATATATTGTTTCCGTGTTGTTTTAATCAACACTAAGTTTTATAAGTGATTAAATCACCCCTGGCCCGTTGGTTCAGTATATGTTATAGATAGCTATGGAATAGTGTGTATACAAAATCAATGTATAGAAGTGTAAGTGAATATATAGAGTAAATGTAGAAACGTGCAAAAATTATATGCAAGCAAAAGTGCGCGAAAACAAACATTATAACTCATATATATATTGGATAGTAAAGGTCTTAACAGCATTGCCTTTAGATCAAATGAAAACTCCTTTGTATCAGAGGAGTGTAATACGTTTAAAAAATTGAAAAAAGACGAAAAGAAAAAATACAAGTGAGAAGTGTGCACCCTAACTTTTTGTGTGTTAACATCCTTAAAAATATCTGGAAATAGTAACTGATATTTTACGGTGAAACTTTTCAAAGCAAATCTTTAAGAAAATTCCTTCCGCCACACGTTTTGAAGCGTTTTTGTGTATTTTTAAAATGTTTAAAACTTATAACCCTCCGTTCCCTCAATCAATTTAACATGTATATATATATATATATATATATATATATATATATACGTTTTATTTTTTTTTTATTACTGTCTTATCTGTTTGGTTACATATGTTTCAGATGTTGGACTATGTTCACGATCTAATAGCCTTGTCAGAACTTACAGAAGTGGTTGTTAGTATTAGGAAGAAGTGTTTTCGAAGAAATACCAATAAAAAGAGAAAAAACGTGGGTGAGGTAGGAGATAATAAGGGAAGGGAGAGGGAGACGGGTATTGACAATATTTCAGTTTTGAGGGTTAAGATACGTTAGATTGTATTGTGTGTGGGGGGATCGCAGGTTCAGGTAGGCATTGGTGGAGATATATGGATATAGGCAGGGGGGAGAGGGGATGGTAAAGAAAAGAAAAAAAGAAAAGGGAGGGGGTAAGGAGAAGAGGGGGACGTTTCAATTTTTAAGTTTTAAATTTTAACTGCCTTTTGCTTGTTCAGTAAGGTATATTAAGTAGATGAGAGAGAGAGAGGGAGCTTTTTCTCTATTTTTTCGTAGTTTCTACTAAAACACTTCTTCCTTATGCTAACAAACACTTCTGTAACGTCTGACGTGGCTGTTAGATCGTAAACATGGTCCAACATCTGAAACATATGTAACCAAACAGATAAAACGGTAATAAAAAATAAAACATATTTGTTCTGCAATAGTATGAAGCACTTTCTTCAAGTTTTTACTAATTACCAGTTTTACCAAATATATATATATATATATATATATATATATATATATATATATATATATATATATGGATTCTTATTTTAATGAACAGAATCAAAGAACAAATAGGTAATATATGCAAATTTCCAAAGATGAAAATATATATAAGTTCCTAAGTCTTTCTTCTCTTTTTCCTTTCCCTTTTCTCTTTTTGTATATATATATATATATATATATATATATATATATATATATATATGAAATAAAGTGGAGGTGGAAGGACCTGGATACTCAACGTTTCGCCCGATTTATGCGGGCTTCTTCAAGAGGGATGGTCATTGACGAGAGAGTCGGAGGATTGGGGCTATATATAATGATGGGGGAGAGCAGCGTGTTTTCCTTATGTAAATTAGATGTCATATGTACATGTATATACATTTTTTCTCTCATAAAATGCATATACATGTACATATGACATCTAATTTACATAAGGAAAACACGCTACTCTCCCCCATCATTATATATAGCCCCAATCCTCCGACTCTCTCGTCAATGACCATCCCTCTTGAAGAAGTCCGCATAAATCGGGCGAAACGTTGAGTATCCAGGTCCTACCACCTCCATTTTATTTCATATCGTCGGATTTAATCCAGCTCAACAATCATATATATATATATATATATATATATATATATATATATATATATATATATATATATATCTCGCATATATATATATCTCGCATATATATATGTCTCGCATACCAAACTCTCAGTAAAAAAAAAGAGAAAGACAGGTTTAAAATTTACAGAGCCGTGCCCCTTTCATCATCATTTCCTTTTATGTTTTTTTTTTTATAATAGACCAAAGGAAGCTACTCCGGTTGATTTTCCCGTTTATTTATTTTGTTTGTTTTCTTTCTTTCGGGCGATATTTTTTTATCAAACTCTAGCGAGATTTCTCAGTTTTCGTATTTTAACAGTTCTCTTAAAGTGATCCAATATATCTTTATAATTGACAAATGAAAAGAGTAAAAGATAAACCAACCTTTATTTTACGCTGATGGACATCAACTATGTTTTTCTTTTCATATTTCTTGTGATGTTGATTTTCTCAGCGGAGTTGCTTAGTTAGACAGGTTCTCTCCTTGGAATCCCTTCTGCAACTAACTTGCGTTGTCATGGTAACGGTTCGAATGGTCGTTTTAATTCATTCGCGTCTTGGAATTTTAGGCATTAGATTTATTTATTTTTATTAATACGATATTGATATATCTTAATACCGTAACACCCTCACACATATAAAAAAAAAAAAAAAGAAAAATGATTAATGTTTCTTTTGCCCCAGTCTCTGGAGTTCAAAATCTCCCACTCGATCTAGTGCTTGTATGGCATCTAGATGGGCAGTCTGCTACATGGTTCTCCTTTCCTCTCATGTAGTTTATCTCCAAGTTGTATTCTTGTAGACTGGGATACCAGTTCTGTAACCGTCTGTTTTTGTTCCTCATTCTGTTAAAAGAAAAAAAACTATTGGGTTATGATCGGTGTGTACTTGAGTGGCACTTTTTCCTGCTGTTATGTAAATTTCGAAATTCGATACTGCCAACACAAGCGTTAATGTTTCTTTTTTCATTGTTTAATAGGCTTTTTTGCCTATTAAACAATATTTTTATTTAAACAATATTTATATTTATTATATCTATATTTTATTTATTTTATTATATTAAATATATATTTTTTTATATTTTATTATATTAAATTTTATTTATTTTATTATATTAAATATATATATTTTTATATTTTATTATATTAAATATATATTTTATTCAAACAATATTTTTCCTTATTATATTTATATTTTATTTATTTTATTATAGTATTTATTTTTATTTATTTAACAATATTTTTATTTAAACAATATTTATATTTAAACAATATTTTTACTTTTATTTAGTTTCTTGGAGAAATAACCGACGTAATACGGGGGATGAGACGATAAAGGCAAAATGAGCTACACTGACCCTTCATAAGGATGATTAAAAATTAGACTAAAGCAAACACATAGACAAGACTACGGAAAAGAAACTTTAATAGAGGGACATGAACCTCTAATAATAGCCACACATGCTAACGCAATTAGAACAAACCACATTAAAGCAAGGATCGACTAGACACAATAAAACAGCAAATACAGACTCTGTAGACCAAAGTGATGAAACAATAAACCACATAATAAGCGAATGAGCAAACTCGCTCCAAACAAATTTAAGAATATGCACGATTAATTGGGAAAGACAGTACACTGAGAATTTTTCGGTCACTTCATCTTAAATACCCCAACAAATAGTACAAGGACAAACAGGCACCTACGCTTGTAAACGCAACTCACAAAATCATATGGGACGTAGACATACAAATAGAAAAAAACTTATCCAATTATAAAATGAAAAAAAAAACGGATGTAATAATAGTTAAGAAAAAGGAAAATTCCTGTCGGATCATAGATTTTGCTGTTTCAACAGACATAGGGTGAATACCAAGGAGACGGGGAAGCGGAGCTAATACACGAGACTGTCCATAGAATTGAAAGGGTTATGGGAAGTAAAAAAAAGTCAAACTAGCAAGAATTATAGTAGAATCACTAGGAATAACCACGTAAAAACTTTGAAAAATAATTGAAGAAATCAGAATGAATAATAGTAATGTATACGGCAGAAAATTATGAAAACCTGTGATTGCAGAGATGAATACAAATGAGCTATAAACGATAGATGGTCATAGAGAAACTGCAACATTATCAAGTCAATGTTATGTAATTGGGAATACAAGAAATTATTTGTTATTTTTCTGTCTGTCGATCTATCTATATACCCATGTTTGTTATTGATATATCTATCGATTTAGTTATTTATCTATCTTTTTGTCTACTTATCTCTCGATCTATCTATATGACTAGCGTGGTGAACAGGAGGGTGTGAGCTGTGTTTTGATATATTGTTAAAACATGTCAAAGTCACATCAAACTCGGTGACTAATCCATTGCACCGGAAGAGTCTGATAGCTTACTCGGAAGTACATGTATGGGATCACGTGTACTAGTTAGCCGAGAAAATAGTCGGAGTTGAATTAAGGACGCCAACAGAAGAATGTGGTCTGAAAGGGGATTCTACTGAAAGTGGGGAACTCAGAGGTGGGATGTGTAAAAACTAGCCGCCGAAGTAAAGATCGTCGATCGCTACTCTGCTAGACGTAATGCCTGAGAGCGACTAAACAATTATAAAATAAACAACCCATTGTCGTGTAAATAGCATGCGACGTTTATGTATTCGTGTTATATGGCACACACACACACACACACACACACACACACACACACAAAAGATACACTAACGATTATGGCAGAGTTAAAAGGGTTAAAGAAAAAAATTATACATTAAGTAAATGTTAAGAATACACACCTTGACTGCAACACGATAAGCTAAGGTTTAATTAGTGATAAACAATTCGTCACATATATACCCTAACTCTAACCCTAACATTCAGTGTATATACACACTCAACTGGTGCCCTGTTATATAACATTAAAAGAATACACAAACGTGGATCCACGAAAACTTAAACCGGATATTTATCATCCCCCCACCCCGCAAAAATTGTAGTGTCGGCATCATCTATTACCATATAGAGTCGTAGTGAAGAGTCAGAGGAAGAAAAGACCGAGGAGAAAAAGCATTAGCAAGGCGTCTACTATGTAACTGCGAACAGAACTGGGATCATATAGAGGCTTGTTGCCTACCAAATTCTACCCAAGACGTTGTTAGCAGAAAATCAATGGTAAACGGATGTTGTCATAGCATAAATTAATGTTCAAATAGGGATATCGAGAGAGAGAGAGAAGTGCATGTGCAGTGAGACTTGTCGTCACCCAAACACCATTAAAGACCATAGATTCTCGTCAGTAAGTAATCTCTGATGATGACGTGTGAGAATTCCTAGTAAGAAATACTACTACTACTACTACTACTACTACTACTAATAATAATAATAATAATAATAATAATGGAATCAAGATACATGATACAATACATAGCAATAAATAAAATGGCTGAGCAAAAAAAAAACATGAACTGCGAACAATAATATACCATATAGAACTACTAAATAAAAAAGAGAAAACGGAACACTGCACTGAACCAAAAACACGGAAACAGCAAAAATTGTAAGTTAACTAGCTCCCCTCCTGCTCCTTCAAAAAGGAAGTTGTGTCGGTATCGACTGGCATTACACAAAATAGCCGAGAAGTTTCAAAGAGTATAAAAAGAACCAGAAGATCCACTAACCAAACCCCCACTGAATGCGTGCGAAGATGACTGGAACATTGGGGAGGCAAGCGGCCACCCAAATTCCAGTGAATATCAATAGTTACTGCCAGCCAGAAGTCAACGACAAGCGGTTGTTTCGATGATGCAAATTCACTTGAAGAGGTGGAGAGTAGTGGAAATCCAACGAGACATGTAATCACCCAGACTCCATGGAACACTGTAGTCGGTTGTAAGTGAGCCATCTACGATGATGACCTGCGTGAGTGAGATGATGATAATAATAATAATAATAATAATAATAATAATAATAATAATAATAATAATAATAATGATAATGAAGAAAAAAATAAGAAAAAGAGGAGGAAGAAGACTACACATGCCTCCAAAATCAAATCAATGTATTAATGTATGTTCTGGATCGTTGTGGGACATTTACAGTCACCAATGTTTTAAAAAAAAATGACAAACGTGATTTTTATTCATGTTGTTTAGGGTTTTTTTTTTAACTACTGTTCTCATATTGAATGTTATTTTCACAACGTTTCGATCGATGTAGCTCCAGACGTTCTTCAAGTATAATATGTCGAACTTTGGATTTTTTTTTTCTGTCGAACTCACAAATCTTTCTGCCGAACTCAGGAATCTGCACGGAATTTCAGACAGACCCCACTTTTTTTTTTTTAATTCACGGGAGCCCGGAATAAGACGAAATCTTCAGTTATTCGCAATTGTATATTTTAGTGTTGCTCACATTTAGGATTGAGCGTTCAAACTCAAGAAAAGTGCAACTTTACAACCGAATTTTACAACTATTTTATCCACTCCGCCATGTGTCCTTGCCGATCCTGTTTTCTTTTATGTTTCGTGCTTATGACATTACAAAATCATCACGCGATATATAGATATCAAAGTTTCTAATTAACTAGTCCTCTTATCTTAAGTTTTAGTTAGTTAAGTAGTGAAAAATACACCAATCAACCAAATTCTATGACAATAATTCATGCGGTATAGTGCAGTATTCAGTCTAGTACTGTTACTTAAGGTAACATCACTTCTAAAAGGTGCACCATTCTTCATATGGACCAGTGTATAGTTATTTTGAGGAGACAATCTTCGGTCTTCGGCTACTCCACGTATACTTGATCATTTATCTTATGATATCGTGTGTTTGGCAAAGAGGCATCAAGTGTTATCTTTTTTAACCTTTGTTAGGAGTCAACCGAGGATTGGATCCTGGCTCCCCAGCCTATTATCGAGCATTAACCAT
>NC_136524.1:57828024-57833024 GCF_053919585.1 Euprymna scolopes
AACGATCTTGCTCTGTTCGCGAATATCACTGCTAATGCACAAACGTTGTTACGCCAGCAAGAAATGTCTGCAAATGAGACCGGTCTTTACGTTAATGTGGGTGAGACAACGTTTATGACTTTCAATGCGGAGGGGGAGGGGGGGTCAAAGCTCTAGATGGGACAACACTGAAAGAAGTCACTGAGTTTACGTACCTGAGCAGCAGCATATGTTCCACGGAGAAAGAAATCGAAATTCACATCTCAAATCGCATTGGACAAACTGCGATCAGTATGGACCTCAAGGTTCTGACAAACTGAAAAATTAGTTCTTCAGAGCAGTGGTGAAGTATGTCTTTGTTTACCGTGCGACAACCTGGACACTCTTTAAAGACTGGAAACAAAGCTAGACAACTCATACATCCGTATGCTACGAACTGTGTTAAATATATATTGGCAAGAGAACCCCACGAAGCAGCTGTTGTACATATCGGATACATATCAGAGACATATAATGGATGATGAGACATTTATAATAGACGAAACACAGTACATTTTTATAATAGGAGCTTGATATAAAGAGAGACGAAGGCAGTTCTTTTGACACGGTGGATTCATATTTTATGATGTGGATACTGTAAACACTTTTGAGGAGGGGGACAGACAGTTATCACTTTGGAATGGTGTTGCATATAAATGTTCTTTTATAAAGACGAATCACAAAAACGCATTACTTTATTCCGTTGAAAGATGAAACACGAAATCTTACTAATTACATGATGATATTTATTATTCCAGCTGATGATGATGATGATGATGATCATCATCATCATCATGATGACGACGACGACGATGATGATGATGATGTATTCGAATGCCTTTCAGAATTGCATTTTCTTATCTCCCTTTCTGGTTCGCTTCCAAAAGGAGTCTGGCTAACCCAACTCTCCTCTTTCCCGAGTCTCCTCGCTGTTGTGGTGGAATCTCCCTCTAAATGGACTGTTCTATCCATTATATAAACCATAGACCTTTTGATTCCGTTGTTCTGTTTTCTTTGTGGCTTATTGCAAGCCATAACAGATTTCCAGCTGTGTCTCTCTGAACCCTGACTGATTTCGAACCCTCTTAATGAATACATTGAATCTATCTTTCTTTGTGGCGTCAAAACGTGCACAACCATGTGAGAGTTCCTCACGTGGATTCTACATATTACACACGTCTCCACACGCCCTCGCAACACAAAGAAAATTCCTCAAACCATTGTCTATTATTCCTAACTGACCTATCTTTGTTTATTTCTACTATAATGGCGATTCACTAAATTCTTGGGATCACATCTAAACAACAATATGTATTCACTTTTAGGTTTTGATTATTGAGTTCAATTCTAGACTTTTCTTTAAATAAATAGTATTTCTAAACTTATTTGTCGTCCCTCTAAATACTGGGATCTTCTTACTTCCATACATAAGACAGAAACATTATGGAATTCTTCCTGCCACATCGACTACTATCATGGATCGACGTCCTCGATTTGCTGCTTATTACCAGAGGAGCAAGCAGAAGTTTGTGAGAAATGTATTGCTGTAGATCCACATACATTTAGCAAATTGCACAAAACGCTAACTTTGATCCTGAAGATCTGAGAGAGCTCAAGGAAGACAAGGAAATCTGGAGAGAATCACATTGGTCCGAGCAAAGAAGCTAATCAAGCAAAAGAAGAGAATTAGATTTAGAGATGTTTAGATGTTCAAAGTACATGGTTCCTTTAGTAGACACGCACATGGAATACCGTATTATTGTTTTATTATTTTATAAGGATACGTATAGGCGATCAAGTCGAACATGCTAGTTGCCGTATTAGGCAAGCCAAGCATATTACAAGCGTAATAAATATTGACTTAAAATCCCATACAAGATGGTCCCATATAGAAACTCAAACAATTCTTGCCACATCTGGTCAGGATCCCCTTTGAAGCAGTTTATCCTGTTCAAAACAGACTTCGTAGTCTAGTGGGTGATGCCCTTTTCTCTTCCCTGCAACCTCTTTCCCACAGAAGAAACATTGCAAACCTGCCTCTGCTTTATCATTATTTCATAGCAAGTGCTCGCCTTAGATCACATCGATGGTCTCTCTTGGCTCGAGTTTTACGAAAAACAGCCGCCTAGCTGAAACCACTATCAGTACCCCCCACTCTTTATCTGTGCCTAAACCTAAACATAGATTCCATGAACAAAGAGCTCTATATTAGAACTGCACTCTGTTCCGTTTTCCTGTTTTCCAACTGACTACAATATGGTTGCCTTCAGGTTCAACGTGAACAGGTATTGATTAATCGTCCCCTTAAGTAATCCACTTTACCCAATCCCCACTACTACCGATTACTACAACATTTTCCCATTAACCACTGTAGACTACTGTAACCTTTATCCTCGAGTGCCTCCTTTGCAAAAAAAAAAAAAAACAGCGTCCAAATAATACGAATTATCAATAATCATCAAAGAAAGTTTAGAAACGTTAGTGATGTCTCGTCGTAAAGATAGCCGTAGTTGTGAGACAGATGTCGTAAAGATGAGTTTTACTTTTTGTCCCGTTATGACTGGATTAAGAGAATCAGAATAACCTAACAACATATACAACCATTATTTACTTCGTGATTTAAAAGTGTAGAAATTTGCGTCAAACTAAATTCCATTATCCTCCTCCCAATCGCCTTACAGTAGCGGCAGAACTTGTGCCTGATCAGTTCGATGCCTAATTCACAGAGGAAGGCACTTTCTAACTTGTCTGTTACATATCGTGCCACATAGTCAAAATTCTAAGCGTTAAACTTCTGAGTGGAATTTTCCACTGTCTCTTCAATGTTAACTCGATGTGGAAAATCCCGTTCACAACATTATTTTTCACATATCCACATCTGAATATTGCTGCATGTCTATTTGTATGTTTAGACTGTTGTTTACGAGATATTCTAGATTTTTTTCTAGATGAGTCCACAAATATACGAGTTTACCGTCATTGTCCGTGTTATTTTAGTCAGATTAGACTGGACAGCTGTTCGAAAGATCTGGTAAATAAATCGTACAAGATTATAGGCTATTAGTGTCCCTACGCAGTTGCTTTCCTATGATGAAAATTTTACTGAATCCATAATTTCATTTTTTTTGTAATCGTTATTCTCATACATAATCTACTCTAATTTATACAGGTTGTAAATGATGACAGCATAAAAATCATATGGGGTTTAGCAATTCTTTCAGATGGTTTTTCTTTTTCTGTTTTTTTTTTGTTCAGTATATATGTGTGCACACATAATACCCAACCCATGAGGATAGCTTGTTCCTGTTTCGTCAGCTATGATCAGGTAGAATTCTTAAGTAAGTCAGTAATTGCAGATTTCCGATGCAAATCCATGGAAGGAAAATAAATGCATATATAAACTGGCTGTGGGATTCCGAATAGCAACATACAGAGCAGAATGTTGGGTCTTGAAGAAAATCGACAAGAGGATAATTGCTGCTATTGAATAGTGGTGCTATCTTATACTACTTCGTGTAAGCTGAGTGAACAAACGTGCAAACGAATGGGTTCTGGAGAATATTGGACAATGCCGAAAACTACTGGACAGCATCAATTACAGGAAATTGCGATTTTTGGGACAGGTAGTCACATCAGACGGCCTAACAAATTATCTGCTCTTTGATACAATCTCTGGCAAAAGAAGACGCGTAAGACCACAAACAAGAATACCAGACAACGTGAATGGCATCGCAAATATTAGCATGGCTGAATGATCAGAATGGCGCAGAATCGGTGTCAATGGCGGAGATTCGCGAGGATGCTACTACTTGTTACAATGAAACCTTGTTACTATGCAACCTCGTAACTGTGCAAACTTGTTAATATGCAATCTCGTTACTATGAAACATAATTACAATGACCGACCCTAACTACGCAACGTTGTAACTGCGCAATCTTCTTAAAATTAAATTTTGTTGCTATACAACCTCGTTTCTATGCAACCTCTTTACTATGCAACCTCATTTCCATTGCAGCGTTGTTAGTATGCTACCTACTTCTATGCAACCTCGTTACTATACAACCTGGTTATAATGTAGCTCTGTTGCAATGCAACCTCATTACTATGCAGACTTGTAACAAACAACTTCGTTACTCTTCAACCACGTTACCATGAAACGTTTTTATTATACAACTAGTGTTATATATCTATATCAACCTTTATATCAGTATATGCAACGTCATATTATATGACCATAACTGTCGTGTGTTTCATGTATGTATAACATCGCTCAGTTGTCATAGTGCTATATATTAACTGTCTATTTATAAACTTAGTTTGAGTCTTAGAAAGAGTGACACATGAATGTGTGCTTGTTACATATATGTATAACACAAAGGACAGTTCACAGTAACGTTTACTAAAGATTTCAACGTACGTGTCTTACCAACTATAAACAAGGATATATTTTTACAGTATCGTCGTCAACGCTTCTAGCCGTTAATTTACACTCATCTTGTGGGCGCTGGAACCAATATCATTCTAACATTGGATTGGAATACGAGCCAACACATGATGGCCATGTATAAATTTTGTATAGTGTTATTACTGTTTTATGATATCGAATTCCCTTGTTCTTCTTTACATCATCAAATCATAAGCTCCCCAGACGTAAAAGGGACAATGCTATCGCCAAGCGAACAACTTTGTAACTGACCCAAAACTCTTACTCATCAGTTGTTACTGTTAAGAAATTTGAATTCCGTCATCTTTGACATTCGCAAATGAAGCCCACGTTTGTTGTTTTAAATTTATCTTGCCAAATAATTAGAAATTCGTTTCCGAAACTGGCTCTCTAACATCCTTTATGTTTAGTTATACAAGCTGCATATTCAATTAAGCTAACATGCTCGACTCTTTGTTACCGTGATATTCCAAACTGTTACATCCTGACAATGTTTGGTCTATAGACATCAAACTTGATATATTAATTATTAAGACT
>NC_136524.1:57840524-57848024 GCF_053919585.1 Euprymna scolopes
TATTTATGTGGATACTGCCAGATGGGCCCGTTTTTTTGGGGGGGGGCTGGTTTTCACTCACATTTATAACGACCTTGTGTCTAATTTGCTTTCGTGGGGAAGCAAATAAATAAAATACACATTGATATATATATGTATAAAAAAAATCAATTTCTAAAAAATATGGGAATCGAGCCGATTCACGACAAACGCACTTCGTTCATATAAAGAGATGGATAACTGTACAAATATGTAATACATGTGGTTTATCTTGACACGTGCCTGCAATTCCGCGGTTTATTCAATATTCAGAATTGCGTAATAAATGCTCGAACCTTGTACACTAATTTGTGTATGGCCCCTTATGCATTCCTCAGAATATCTATTTTTCTATACTTTATCAACCTATGTATCTATCTATGTATCTATGTGTGTTTGTACCTATGTATATATCTATGTATCTATATATGTATGTACCTATCTATGTATCTATGTATGTCAGGTCATGCCATATGCTACTGGTACTATGTAACCCAGTACTACCTGCCTCATGGTTGGGTCACTGGCGACTAAACTGTTTCCCCCACCAGACTTGTTTGGTGAGGAGAGTGGCTAGTCTCCCTGAAGTATTAAAAACGAGACCTTCCAAAGGGCGAATGAACACTTTTTCGGAGTCAAGCGCCAACTAGCACCGTGTGTGTTTGTGTGTATGTATGTGTGTGCTGAGGTGGAGAGGGCTCCCGTAAGCCGTGGTGAAAGCAACCTTTCTAGGAGAAGCAAATCTCTGATTTAAAAAAACATAAAGCGGGAGACTAGTACCCGCATTAAGCTGGTCTGCAGTTAAACTTGTTGCTGTCTATCTTACTCTTGCTTGTTGCTGGATCTCAACATTTTGAACCGAGAGAGAGACTTAGCTGTCGTACAAAGCTAAGATTATGTAACATCATATTTGTACAGATACTCCCTCAGGCTATAAAAATGGTCCTGTGGCGATGGAAGTCATTTTTGAGATCATGTCTGAGGGAGTGGCACTCGTCTGACAAGACGTTGCAATCATCATGTATGTATGTATGTATCTAGCTAGCTGGCTAGCTAGCTGGCTATCTGTGCTCTGTCTATTTATTTACTTAGCCATGTATACTACTAAGCTTACGTATGTATATGTGTATATATATGTATTGTATATTTTTCTATAGTTTATCAATCTATGTACTATCTATGTGTGTATGTATGTATGTATGTATGTATCTATCTATCTATCTATCTATCTATATGCGCTCTGTCTGTTTATTTATTTAGGCATGTATACTGCTAAGCTTACGTATGTAAATATGTGTAATGTATATATATATACGTATATATATATTTACTAATCCATATATATATATTTATATATATGTACATATACAAACGTACTGATGCAGTATATTACACACCCATAGATTCATATTTATGTGTGTGTGTTCGTGTGCGTGCACGCGTGTATGAGTATAGAAAATTTCAGAAAATGTGTATATATATGTATATATATGTGTGTGTACGCATATATTATATATGTGAGTAGTGTGCGCGAGTATGTATGTATATATATATATAAGCACAGTTTTAAAAATACTTTCAGACTTCATCTTGTATGATACTGTAAACTTAAATTCCATATGAATATTCGCATTAATATTTATAAGACAATCTCAACCTGATAAAGATTTCAGTTTTCATGAGTGTGTTTGTTCCTATAATTAGTATCTTTGTTGTTCCCTTAAGTGCAATTGTCTGGATCTCTTTTGCACTTGGTTCACCAGGAATATTAGTTAGGTAGAACTTCAGGTTCTTCTTCATAACCACTGTGCCACCTATAATAACTGGTATGATTGTTATCTGCCTAAGATTTCAGTTTTCATGATTGTGCTTGTTCCTATAATTACTGAAATGACAGAGTTCTTCATAATATTTCAGTTTATTTTTATGCCATACATAAGATTTTAATTTTTCCTTCAAATTTCTCCTCTCAGATATATCAAACCCACCATCCTTCTACTAAGGTTGCTTCTTTCTCCTTCTTGTCCCACATCACTTAAAATAATGTGAATTATATATTTTAATTCTTATTGCTATATATTTATTAATTCCATCGAAAAACTGCAAAATTAAAAGCGTGTGCCTACCTGTGTACGTGTGTCTGTCTGCGTGTACGAGGGCATGCGTGAGTGCGCCTGTGTGTGCGTGTGTGTTCGTTCCGCGAATTTGGTTTATCCAAATTTATGTGTGCGACTTAATTCTTCCTGAATCGACATTTGTAATCTTTGGTAATTACTGTATACGATTACTTGTGCATCATCATCATCATCATCATCATCATCATCATCATCATCATCATCATCATCATCATCATCATCACCACCACCACCACCACCACCACCACCACCACCACCACCACCACCATCATCATCATCATCATCATCATCATCATCATCATCATCAGCAGCAGCAGCAGCAGCAGCAGCAGCAGCAGCAACAACAACAACATCAACACATCATCATGATCATAATCATCGAAAGGCCGGGGGCTCAGTGGTTATCGACGCGAACTGACAACTGTCGTGTACCAAGTTCGAATCCAGTTCGGTCCACTGAAACATTTCTACTTAAGAATGTGGGCAACCTTCACTTACAGAAGTAATTATTCCATATCCTTCAAAAAAAATTTCAATATATCGAGAAGAGGAATGCCTAGAAACTCATCGTGAAATCTCAACAACAACAAAAATCATCATCATCATCATCATCATCATCATCATCATCAGCAGCAGCAGCAGCAGCAGCAGCATCATCATCATCATCATCATCATCATCATCATCATCATCATCATCAGTGTCATATTTTATTTACGTTATAGTAGACTTACAGGGGACTCCGGAAACGAGTGGGGACTCATTAATATGAGCAAAACCTCTTGCTCCAATTGAAGGAGGAACTCTGGAGTAGGACTACATATAGAAATAAATCTGATCAATGACAAAACATATACTATACTTTGATCAAGCACATTTATCGCAACGATTTCCTTCAGGAATTAAAACTCAATGTGTCTGTGTAATTTATTCGTCATGAATATGAATTTTTACTCATGCTATTGTTTAGCTCAACTTACGTATTGCGCTGTTTGACGTGAACGATGAAACTATACATACGCAATAGATTATATTACCATATTAAGTTAAAAATATGCGACTCATTGGCAGCAACGTTAAAACCCCATTAAAAAGCTTGCCCTATATTTATGTAAAATTTCAAATGTTTAAACCAAAAATTGGCTGAGTAATTTCGTAGAGACCGCAGAGGTCAATTTCTTTTAAACTTTGACTCCAATTATGACCCCTTAACATTTATTGTTTTGGGCTTAAATCAAATTATAAAGTTAGATCCATGTCCAAGTAACCTATATCTAAAGTTTCTAGTGTGTAAACATAAAATTGGTGGAGGAATTTGGTAGAGTTTTCCCAGGTCAAATCGTTGAACTTTGAGATCTTAATTGGAAATTTTCTGGCTGAAACCCGTTTTAAAAGATTTTCCCAAAACTCACTAATCCCTATGTCAAATTTCGAGTGTGTAGACCGAAAATTGACAGAGGTATTTTGTAGGGAAATGTACACACACGGTGACATTTTCACTTTTATAGATATACTATCATGAGTGCCCGGCGTTGCCCGGGTATTTGAAGGTGCATGTTGAGCAAAAAAAAAAAGCGGTCAATTTTTTAAACTTTGATCCCTATTATGACCCCTTAACATTTATTGTTTTAGGCTCAAATGAAGTTATTAATGTAGATCCATGTCCAAGGAACCTATATCTAAAATGTCAAGTGTTTATACCAAAAATTGTCGGAGGAGTTTGGTAGAGTTCTCAAAGGTCGAATCGTTGAACTTTAACCCCTTAATCGCCAAATTTCCGGCCGAAAACCGATCACGTCGATTTTCCCAAATCTCAGTACCGTGTATATAAAAATTCGAGTCTGTAGACTTAAAATTGACAAAGTTATTGCGTAGGGTAATGTACACAGACAGACAGATACACAGACAGACAGATACACAGACACTTTCACTTTTATAGATATATGGATAGATTAGATATACTGGCTATATATACTAGCTATATATACCCGGCGTTGGCAGTTTTAAACATATTGCCGGGTGGAGGGTTTAGTTATAGACTTTTTAAGATACACCGATTTTCCTAACTTGTTCCGAAAAGCGACCGCATGTTGGATTTTTGGTTGCATGAAGCACATCCATCTTGGTTCATGAACATCAAACGCGAAGTAACTCTCAGAGATTAATGGGCTCTAATAGCTTACATAAATAAGTTTCCATCCGGTTTTGAAAGCAAATGTTATCATTTATTAAAATGAAAATAAATTAACTATAAATTAAAATTGGAAAATAAAAATTGAAATTAAAAATAGATTAAATAAATCTTAAATAAACTTGAAAAATATTTGTAAATTAAATAATTAAAACGATTCTATTACAACAAAATAATCAACAACATGAACCCACTTATTGAAATGGTTTCTCTAATCGAATATTTAAATGCCGTCACTTTTTTAATTTAGATTTCATTGACTACATAGTCTAAGTTGAAATAATGGTGTAATATGAGTTCATATTAAGCACGTTTCCAGTATGATTTTTTTACATAGGCATCACTACTTATCCGGGCCCAGATGCCACTCGAGGATAAGGATTAAAGAGTATACAGTAGGCAATTGGACAATATAGTAATCATTATTAATGGAAATTCTGTAAATTTGTTAACTTATATGGAACGGCTCATCAAAAACTTTTTACGTTTACGTTAGACTTGAAGACAACCATATTGTAGTCAGCTGGAAAGCAGGAAAACGGAAGACAATTCCATAGGCGTGCAGTTCTAAGAAAGAAGCTTTGCTCATGGAATCTATGTTTAGGTTTAGGCACAGATAAAGAGTGGGGGAAATTATTGATAGAGTTTTCTGCTAGACGGGTGTTTCTTGTGAAAGTTTGGCGTGGGGGAACCATAGATTGGAACTCAGCCAATATGTATATATAAAAAATTGTCCGCCCACCTAACTTGTAACAAATTACCACGTGACTAGGAAAGAATGTATATATCAGTAAATTAAAAAAAACAATTTCTACATTTATTTCTACAATATGCCTGAGGATAATAGAAGTACATCTGTCGAAAGCGCTCGCGATTATGGATCCAACATATACAATTTCGAGAAGAACACAAAAAGGACTCTTCGGAGATTGGAGAAGATAAAAAGGAAAATTGAATAATTCCGTGTTATTCAATAATATTTGTCTGAATATATATATATATATATATATATATATATATATATATATATATATGTATATATATATATATTAATACGATAGCGTGTGTATTATTTTGTGTGTCACGCTTACATCTTTTTCTTCCTTCTGGGTGACTGTCGTTTAATTGTTATGGCCTTCTATTTCTTGTAATAAATATAAAGTGTAATATATATATATATATATATATATATATATATATATATATATATATATATATATATATATATATATATTCCAAGAATTCGTCACAAGTTTTGGTTTCGATTATAGCTCATGGCACTCAAGTCATCTATATTTTTATGAACCATTCTCGAAATTTCATAATGAATGTCGCTGGTTAATTTTAATGCATCTAAAACCAAGCTTTTATGCTTCATCATCAACGCTCTGATCCTCATCTGGCATCAATTGAAATAAATAGCTCTCGTCTTGGGAAGGCCCCATGTTTTGACAACTTTGGGCTTCACCTTTACTCCTGTTATCGATATTTTCATGGTAAGTGATCGACTGAGCTTCAATCTATGGCCTCCTCCCGCCAAACTTTCACAAGAAATACTCGTCTAGCTGAAAACACTATCAATAACCCCACCCCATCCCACACACACACTCTTTATCTGTGCTTAAACTTAAACGTAGATTCCATGAACAAAGCTTCTTTTGTTAGAACTGCACCCCTCTGGAACTGCCTTCCTTTTTCCTGCTTTCTAGCTGACTACAATATGGTTATCTTCAAGTCTAACGTAAACAAATTCTTGATGAGCCGTTCCACTTGTGAACAAATTTACAGAATCTCCATTACTAACGATTACTATATTGTACAATTGACTACTGTACACTTTTAATCCTTATCCTCAAGTGGTCTCTGGGCCTGAATAAATGTTTATGCCTACGTAAAAAAATGTTTAAATTTCAACTTAAGTTCTCGCTGTAAACATTAGCTGTGTGGCTTGTTCATTACTAATGTAGTCAGAGATGAATTCGTGGCGGATTCGAATCTCCTGAATGGAAGTAATCGTTACTCCCTACACTGATAATTCCCGAAAGGATGAAACACTAGTGCCTGTAGGCATTTAAAAATTATATATATATATAAGTTGCTCGGAAATCCACACAGATGATTTGTATAGAACCAACGACACTTTTTTCCTATTACTGCTAACCTTTGTCAGTGCAGATGGCTGCCAAAGAACAAAGTATACAGTAAACCGCAGGTTTTACCCCAGTGTTTTCTTTCTCCTAGACATATATATTAAAGACTGAGGGTGCATCTCTCCCAGTAAATTAATGTGCTCCGAGATACCAACCTGGAAATTTCTACGACTCGGCGGGGTACCTACGTGGCTGGGTTTTAATCTCACGACCGGCTGTAATTCTGACTCCTTGCACTGATGATTCCTGGCAGGATGAAGCACTAGTGTGTGTAGGTATTAAAAATAATAATAATAATAATAATAATAATAATAATAATAATAATAATAATAACAACAATAATAACAACAATAATAATAATAATAATAATAATAATAATTATTATTATTATTATTATTATTATTATTATTATTATTATTATATAAATATATATGAGGATGTATTAAAAATGAATACGAAAAGTATAGAAGTTTGTATCTTTTCTTTATTCGTTTTCTATTGGGTAACGTGCAGGAATACAAAACACACACCATCACACACACCACCAACAACAACACACACACACACACACACATACACACACACACACACACACACACATAAGCGTGTATGTGTGTGTGTGTGTGTGTGTGTGTGTGTGTGTTCTTGGTGTGTGTGTGTGCCCATTTTATGTTAAAAATATTCAAAAAATTAGAATCATTGAATTCCTACAAGGGTCGTTGATAGTGCTCAATCAAGCAAATTATAATTTTTATTTTCTTAAAGAAAATAATTATATATATATATATATATATATATATATACACGCATATATATTGCAATAATATATAAATATGTATATATATGTATATATATATGTGTGTGTGTATATATATATATATACTATATATATTGTCATAAAAATGAGAATCATATATTACAAAATATTAATTCACTAGAAACTTGTATATACAAATGAGAAATATCTGTGAATATACTGAGATTATTATACCTACGATATTTAAGCTC
>NC_136524.1:57858024-57868024 GCF_053919585.1 Euprymna scolopes
AAGTTAGTGAGGAGATTTGCTGAAGTGTTTACTTAAGGGGGCGGTTCATTAGGAATTTGTTAACATTGGACTTGAAGACATCCAAATTGTAGTCCGGAGGGAAGCAGGCAGACGGAACAGAGTTTCACAGGCGTGCAGTTCTAAGAAAGAAGCTTTGTTCATGGAATCCGCGTTTTGATTTAGGCACAGATATAGAGTGGGGGAAATTTTTCACAGTGGATTCAGCTAGACGGGTGTTTCTCGTGAAAGATTGGCGAGGGGGGACCAGAGATTGGAGTTCAGACGAGCATCTGCCATGGAAATAACGATAAAACAAGGGCAGGCTCGCAACCTCTCTTCTGTGGAAGAGAGGTTGCAGGGTAGAGAAAAGGGCATCCCCCACTAAGCCACGAAGTCTATTTTGTACTCTGTCAAGGCAGGATAGGCCGTTTTTAGCAGCTCCTGCCCAGATATGGCAACAGTATTCCATCCTTGGACGTACTTGGCTTTTATATAGATAGATAGTGTTAATTAATTATTTATTCATTTCTATGGCTTCTTATTACATTATTTGTTTTATTTCTCGAGTACGCTAAACTCTATTTATACATGGCTTTTACATTCTGTAGAATTGCGTAGAATTTTTAAATAAAAACGTTTTAGCATACCGAAGTATTTATGTATTTATATCTATTTATTTGTGACCTTGTTCGAGTGTGTGTGAGAAAAGTCTATCAAACCCCTCGATGAGTATTTTATCTACAGTTAAAATTTGATATATACGGTATTTGGATCTGTAGTGCAATTTTGATGTGGGTTTTAGACAGCAACATAGCTGCTATAGTGTAAAAAAAAAAAAAAAGAAAAAAAAAATTAATCTTGTTCTCCCGTAAGTCGACTACACTCAGGTTTTTCTGCGCATGCACTAATTTAAAATTATAGGTTAAATAATGTCATTATTGTTTTTGTTTTTTGTTTTTTGCTGTTTTTTTTTTGGAGAGTTTTTGTATACGTATGGACTCCTGTGATACGCTGACGGATAAGACTGGAGAGCTATATGCTTTAGTTTCTATTCTATCTGGTGGCACACTAATCATTTTTTAGTTTCGAAATCCCTACTACATATTAGGTACAGTTCAATAATAAATAGAGAATTGGATCTATAATAATAAATACGAAATCTGCATACATTAAGATATAATATTTAGACGTAGCTTACGACCGGTCAAGCGACCTTCTAGTATATAAATTAAAGTGACCTTGGCGGTGTTAGTACGAAAAATTTCTACCAAAGTCCTCTCTGAATATTTGGTCTAGATAGTTGAAATTTGATATATAGAGTATTTGGATCTGTTGCATATTGACGATTTGGTTTTTTAGCCAGTAAAATAGCTGCTAAAGGTAAACATTGAATAAAAAGCCATTGATTTTAGCCTGGACTAAAGCGATTGAACTCTTTATTTATTTTTTTTTTTCGCCGCATGCGCTTATTAAAAGTTACGGGTTAATTATTATTATGTTTTTTTTTTGCAGTCTTTATATACGTATGGAATTATGTCATACGCTAACGGATAAAGCTGTATGATTTTTGTTTTACAAATAATCACCACTTTATCAAGGCTCGAGGGTCACTCGAGGATAAGTGTTAATGAGTGTACAATTGTCAAGAGGAACATGTCAGTCATGGATAGTAGTGGAAATTTGATAATTTGGATTAGTTAAGGGGATGCTTCATCAAGAATTTGTTTACGTTGCACTTGAAGACAGCTATATTGTAGTCAGTTGGAAAGCAGATAAGAGGAACAGAGTTCCACAGACGTGCAGTTTGGTTTGGATTTTAGTTTTTTTCTTTACACAGTGATCACCACTTATCAAGGCCCGGAAGCCACTCAGGGATAAGGGTTATTGCAAGTACATTATGTTAATGTGGAGATTTGATGAAGTGTTTAC
This sequence comes from Euprymna scolopes, assembly GCF_053919585.1. NCBI lineage: Eukaryota > Metazoa > Mollusca > Cephalopoda > Sepiida > Sepiolidae > Euprymna > Euprymna scolopes. The sequence goes on from NC_136524.1 coordinate 57,859,954, forward strand.
TTAAGGGGCGGTTCATTAGGAATTTGTTAACATTGGACTTGAACACATCCAAGTTGTAGCGCGGTGGGAAGCAGGCAGACGGAACAGAGTTCCACAGGCGTGCAGTTCTAAGAAAGAAGCTTTGTTCATGGAATCCGCGTTTTGATTTAGGCACAGATATAGAGTGGGGGAAATTTTTCACAGTGGATTCAGCTAGCCGTGTGTTTCTCGTGAAAGATTGGCGAGGGGGGACCAGAGATTGGAGTTCAGACGAGCACCTGCCATGGAAATAACGATAAAACAAGGATAGGCTCGGAACTTCTCTTCTGTGGGAGAGAGGTTGCAGGGTAGAGAAAAGGGCAAGTTGATGTCATACTAGTCGTTTTGTTATTCTTGAAATTATACCTTATAATAATAATATAATGGATAGAAAGTTGTCTCTATAATAAAAAATTAAAGATCAGCATGAATTCAAATATTATAGTTAAGTGTATTTTACGTCTACGAAACGCCAGGTAGCCCGCTAGTCTGTATATATATTTTAGATAATGGTATTTCTCTCCAGTGAGTTTACGGGAGGTAACTCTTTAAATTTGATTATGTTTGTAGATTTCTAAACAGATGCACACAACCACACAAGTTGTGCGCGCACACATAAGTGCGCATTCATGCGTATATTTCATTTGATAGAAATAACAATAATAAATATATAAGTGCATATGAATTTTAATTATTGGTTGATAACAGAGTCTACAGACTATCACGTAAATAAAAGCGCCATGTGGATTCAGGGATTACACACACAAAAAAATGTAAAAAAAAAAGTAAAATAAAGAAAACGGAAAAGATACAAGATAATGGATGAATACGTAGGTAAATATGCGCTGACCTACACGCCAATGATTACACAAAGCAAATTTACACGGCTTCGGGAAAATACACACTTCATGTTTGTGCTAACACCGGCGGCAAATAACGCAAACATACGCACGTATGCATTGGACTCACTTGCTACGTGAATGCATATGAACGCTATGAGCGCCATCAAACATTCGCAGATTCGACCACAGCTAAACACTATGTTAAACACGTCTCGTGTGTGTAAGAGCATAAAGAATGATATCTGAGCCAGACATTTTGAACTATTAGTAAACATGCATAATAAAAGACTAGACGTACATGTAAACGTTGGGTCACAGCCATCACAACTATTTATATTGTTTTGGTATCTTTTCGAAACTTCATATATTACTGCATATCTTCTAAAACAGTCTTTCTCGCATAATATCTATATAAAATAAAATGAGTGCAGAAATGCCCTTCCAGATCAAAGTATCGTAGGTTTGCAACAATAGCCACTATCTTATTTAACTTTCGAACACCATTTTAGACATATTCGGTCGTGATAATGCTATATTGCATTCTACGAGCAACACCATCACAATCGTAACATCTTTAGAGGGGCGAGTCCCTATTTTTCTCTCTAAATAGTTAGTCCTACCACTGCTACCAGTTGTCACTTGCACTAATTCTACACGTTCCACAGATTCTCTGATCACACCGACCATAACTGGCTCATAGATACATAAACCGAACATAATCTTTCCAATGAGGAAAATGTGGAACCCCTTTATCCTATTCCTTCCTTTTAAAATAAACACTTTATCTGGTTTACTTTTATGGCCCCGGGCAACGCCGGGTAGTCCTGCTAGTTAAAAATAATAAGTGTCTCTCTAATTCTATATCATCGTTTTTTCTGTATTATGCTCACTCACTGGAGTTCTCACATAAGTCAAATGATAAGTTTATACATTCTGAATTAAGAACTTAGTGTCATACTTTTTCCGAACAATTCGGAAAAATCCACTCCCCGAGAGTATGCTGTTGTTTTACCCTCCACACACTCAAAACGGTACCAACTGTTACAAGCGTTACAAAACACCATAAGAGATGATCCGTCATTTGCGACGGAACAAGTTGAACAGAGGAAACGATTACATTCTTCCATAAATTCTGCTAAAAACGACGTAGAAACAGCCTTTAAATCCAGGAGAAATAAATGTTTTAAGGAATGAACCTGTTCGAAACCGTCCCTTAATACACAGTCCGAGCAAACTTTGCCATCGGTCCCAATTATGTGTCCAAGTACTTTGCCTAGTTCCAAAAAGGTTGATTTTTATTTGGAGATTTAATTAACACGATTTCTCCGATCAACATCTTCTGAGGGCAATCGCCCAATATATTAGCATCAACCTCTCTCAAGGACAACAGGAAATCATTGTGCCATACCGTTCTGAATTTTTTAATATACCTGTCTCTCAATTCCAAGGATTGCAAAAGTTTTGCACAACTGGGATGATCAGGACACAAATCGTTTGATCCATAATTATTGATCAACAAACGCGGATCAAAACCAGTTTGTAAAAAATAATTAGGGTTAAAATTTCGACACCCCCTTCAGAATAATATATGCAAGTGGTTGATCATTGATCGCTTTTCCACATCAGAAAGGATAGTTAAGATGTCAAAATAGCAGAATTTCTTTCTAATTATTATTTTCTTCAAACATTGTTTAATTGTTTTTATCATCCTCTCCCATGCACTTCCTTGCCAAGCCGAATAAGAAGGAATAGTGAGATGATTAATGGAAGTTGACCTGAATTTTTCTTTGAATTCGTCGGAAATGAAGATTTCGGATATGTTGCCGGGCGCTTAGAAGGTCTTTGCATTGTCCTAATAAATGTATGTCAGAACAGCAAACAGATTGGTAACCCTAATAAACGCTAATATAAAGGATCTAGTGCATACATACGGTAATATCTCTAGATGCACGGCATGTAGAATCATGCAGGTGAACCACAACACTTACATTTTCACATCTTCATCGTTGTATTTTACAAAAAAAAAAAAAAAAAAAAAACGACCGGTAAAGTAAATACCCACTTGTTGAAATCGGGGAACAAAATTTGCCCGATGAATGGGCAGTTAAGAATCTGAGGCAACGAATTGATTTTCTTACAAGTAATACAACAACGGATAATGTTCTTTACTGATTGCCTTGGGGGGGGCGAAAACCAGATAACCTTAACTTAGAAAAAGCTAAATTGGATCCCAGATTGCAACAATTAAAAAGTGCGTTTTTAATTACCAATTCAGTCAAACGATGATGTTTTCGTAAAAGCATAGGAAATTTAACTTCAAAGATGTTGGAATTCTATATACGTCCTTTAGTTCGCAACAGAACATCGTTATCGATAAACAAACTAAGAGCTGATACCCTTGGAGGAACAGCCTTATAAGAGGGTTGGTTCAAATATTCCAACTCATAGAAAATTCTTCCCTCTGCATACAGTAAAAGAGCAACCATTAAGCTCTATAACTGATATGTGTGTGTTTAGTTCTTCAACTTATCACAAAACCTTAGCACCTTCTCAAAGACATTAAGTGCCCTAGTAAAAGATGAAAATTCGGTGATATTTATAGGTAAGCCGTTCTCGTCAGTACAGGAATCACCGGAGAATATACACGATATGATTTTCTTGTTCGCGTCATTAAGAAAAGACAAAGGAGATATGGGCCAGTCTACGATATGTCAATAATTTAACCAATTCGGTTCGTGTATTCAGAAATTGTATAATTTCTCAAACTTAGAGGTGGAAAGGCCTCTAGTTAATAAATCTGCAGAATTTTCAGATGAAGGAACATATTTGAACAGAGTGAGAATTTTAAATTCTAGATCAAAATTCTCCAGCATTTTTTAATGTCCAGTACACGGCTGTCCATAAAAATGCTTACTTCGTTCTTCTCTGTTTAAAACCCAAGATAGGGGCACTTAGGCATCAGATATAAGAAAAATGGAATGGATATTGATAGGCCCCAAAGCCTTCAAAACATTGGAAACAACTTTAAGAGTCAAATAAATAGCTATAACTTCTAATGTAAGAAGGGTCGTCCGCTTAATGGAAACCACCTTCGCCTTACCGAATAAGGAGCATTGCCTTTTTAGTTTTACAAACCCGTATACAAGTTTAGATGCATCACAGAAGAATATAAACTCCGCTGGGGAGCCTTCCATCATCACACATCTGGAGAACTCAAAATCACATAATTTTTTTTAACTCCTCAACAAGAGTTTGCCCAAAAAAGCTGCAAACTTTTCAGGAATCTCCTAATCCCAGGTCAGCTTGTTTTTCCAGAGTTGGCTAACAAGGACTTTGCCTTAAATGGTAACTAGAAGCAGTAAAGATAAAGGATCATATATACTGGAAATTTGAGAAATAAACCCACGATTTGTGTTGACTTCAGTGTCTATCTCAGTAGGGGCCAGTCTAACCGTGTCTAGACCAGGGAAAGGACAATACCCCAGGACGTTTCAAATGTTGGAAGACGTGGGTGTAAGATACCCATTGTCAATATTCCTGTCCTGCAAGTTTGTAGAGTTGGAGTTACAGGACCGAAGTTCGAATCCTGCATCCTTCAATCTGTCATGAACTGTATTATAAGCATAAAGAAACGAGTCGTAATAACGATCAGTAATGACTAAATTGTCAATATAAAACTTGTTGGTCATTAGCGAAGAAAACTCACTAGAGTTATACCTCTCTGCATGAAACTTATATGAGTATATAGCTTATAGTAGTAACACTACATGAGTATATAACTCCAGATGAAGGGACTAGAATTAAAGCAAAAAATTATTGAATTGTACCTATAGGTACACAATTGCTCGTTTACTTTGAGAAAAAGAAAACAGAATCTGTTTTATTCTGATCAGTTCGCAGGCGGATCTGAAGGAAAGCCTAACGGAGGTCTCCTAAAAGGACATACTTATTTTTAAAGAAGGATCAGAAAATCGCGCTGCTAGGTTCACTCCAGCATACGTTGCGTCATTAATGGAAATATACCTCGTATTTTCAAAGATCAATTAAAAACAGGACGGACTTTTGTGATAACTTCAAAGCGCTTCTTAATAACAATCTATGAAGAATCCAAAAGTATTCATAGTACTCTGCAGGAGTAACTGAGAAAGGTTCAACGGTAATAATTTGTTTGTGTCCATCGAACACTTGTAAATATTCGTTGTATAAACTGTGTTTCTCTAAAGAAACTGCAACCTTTTGCATAATTTTTAGAGAAGGCACATAATTAGAATCTATCCAAAACAACTTCTCGAAGTCTCAAGAGCAACCATTGTACTAGAAATATCTCCATTCTGAAAGTTTAATTTGTTCTACAAAGGTTTTGAGTTCTTCCAACTCAGTTATCTGCATCACCTAGGGAATGATTTCCTATAAAATTTGATCATTGATAAGGGAAGGATTCAGGAATTTTTCCTTTTAATAATCCACAGCAAAATATAATTGTCCGAGGAAACATTTATAGTGAAGATTAAGTCATAGGCTTTCCCATTCAACTTTAAGAAGAATGTAGGATTTAAGAAGAAGCAACTTACCCACTTCTCCTAATTCAAATCTTCTGATGAAGGTTCTAAATCCATATTTGTCGGTCAATGGAGACCCACTAAAATGTGAACATTCCAAATCCAACCTTAAAGGCTGCATAGAAACAGGGATTGTAACATCGCAGTTGGACTTTAATTTATGTAATATTCCCCTAATATCAGAGGAAAATATTTCGGAATCTTAACAAAGCGTAAACCTCTCCTCCTGGGGAGATTTTAAAATAATTTGATCAAATAAGTGTTCCAATCGACGTCATGTGGGATTTTCATTCAGCTATTTCAGAATCTTTTTTTCGCATCAATTTTGGCCAGAAAATATTTAGAGGCTCTATTGTGATAATTAGAATGTCACTTAGGCCGAGAACAAACGGAAATTACCAACAATGATGTTAATATAAAAGAAATAAACGTAACCCTAACCCTAACCCTAACCCTAACCCGATCTTAGCCAAACAAACCTGCCATTATGCATGAGATAGAACAAAGGAGATTTACTGAGAGGAGAAAATAAAATATAATTTCCCTCCACTAGAAGAATTTATTTGGATGTCAAATAAGCAAGGCAATTAAATCAATTGAAGAAAAAAAATGTTGTTTGTAAGATAAAATAATACCATTCTCTAAATGTTCAAATAACAGTTCCGCAGTAAATGTCTGCGAAGAAAAGAAAAAAAATGCTCAAATTTCAAAATGGTGCGTATAACCACGAGGTGAAATAAATTCAAGTTCAACTTAAAACCAAGTTTTAGCAAAATGTTTCACCGAAAAACTATGAACAAAATAAAATCAAATTAATCACAATAATATATATCTATATTCCGCAATGAGAATTACGATTTTAGTCCTGGAAAATTGTCATTTTTAAAGACAAATTTTAAATTAAGTAAATATCATATTCATATTTGAGATTATTTTTAAACAAAATGGCGCGTTAAGACATTATAGTTTGAATTCTTTTTGTTATTAATAGGCAAATTTTAAAAGAAGTAATTGACTTATTTCGCAACTTTAGGCGAAATTAAAATTAAACAAATTACGACCTAAGCACAAGTTTGCAATTTAAAGTCAATTCTAACGAAAGAATAATCTTACTACATAATCTTAATGCTCAAAGACAAACTCGTTAAGCAATGTAAAGGCAAGGTACGGCTACGTAAAATTATAATTAATAATTGTAGAGTTGAATATAATAATCAAAGAGGAAAGCGCCACCGTGTGTGTGTGTCGTGCGGTCATACAACTTACCTTCGGATGGGATCTGAGAGAAAGAGAATTTAAAGATGGCCGCCATGAATTTATAAGGTGTAGTCTCTTAGAATCTCACGAGATCTCATCTTCCACTGCACATGTATGCAAATGGATGGGGTCATTTTTCTGATAAAATGTCTGTTGACAGAGGCAATTGAGAGAGACGTGCTGGAAGTTGAGATAGAAAGTTGCCAGTGACGAATTCTAGCTGGACTTTTGCGTATTGTATTTGGTTTATTTGTTTTGCTGTTTACCAGCCCGTTTAACGTCGATAATAAATGAAGATTAATGATAACGATTTTTCACAAAAATCAAACCACAACAACATTATCTGATTATTTCCGTTTAGTTCTGAGGTGAGCAAAACAAGAAGGGCATGGAATGTATGGAGTACTGCTGTCACACCTGAGGCTGTCTCTAAGATCATATATGGAGTACTGTTTTCATATTTGGTATGGTGAGTCTGTTCTATTTGAGGGTTCTTGATAAAGTGGTGAAATGTATCTGCAAATTGAGTTACCCCTACCATTTTTACTTCTCTGCAACCCCTCTCTCTCTCTCTCTCTTTCTTTCTCTCTCACTTGAACACTATTATCGCAAGAGTTCTTCAGAATTAACTTATCTATTACTTTGCTTTCTTTTGTTATTTTTGGCCTAGTTGTCTCTATCAATTCGCTGTTCTAATACCCCATTTAATGCAACTCCCTATCCCAGTTGCTTTTTTCCGAGACAAACAGAATTAGGGGCATCTTGTTTCACGATAATAATTATTTGTTCCTGTTCGGTTTCAATATCACTATTGACACAAAACTCATTAGATCATGGCTTCACGTCTTGTCTGAAACGATTTCCATTTAAAAAGTTTTGCGATGAGCGTTTATGATGCCTCTACTAATACCGGAAAATTACCGTAGACGTTGAGACAGCGAGACGTTTACTAAAATCATTACATTTAAGATATTATGATTAAAAAAAAATAAACACAAAAATGATTATAGGTGATTTTTTCACGTATTCCAACCACTGCGCCACGGGTGCTTGCGAACAGAATTTCAAACGGAATCCTTTATTTACTTCATGGAGGTAGCATGTTATTGTTCTGTTAACCATTACTGAATAGTGGTCCTAAGCAAGGCCTCGTGGCACAGTGTTTAGCGTACTTGAGAAAATAAATTGCAAAAGTGATATTCACCTGAGAGTTGAAAGTTCAATTCTCAGTGTGGACGACCGAGAAAATACAATTACGAATTAAAAGCGATTATATATTATTTGGATAATTCGAAGAAATGTTTTCTGATTGACTGCCTTATTGTAGTGAGACAAAATTGAAAATCTTTATGTCATTCTCAATAAGCTGGACGGAATTTCGTTACAGTTGAAGAC
>NC_136524.1:57873024-57923024 GCF_053919585.1 Euprymna scolopes
TACAGACGCCCATATATATATATATATATATATATATATAGGCGTCTGTATATATATATATATATATATATATATATATATATACTGACGCCCATATATATATATATATATATATATATATATACTGACGCCCATATATATATATATATATATATATATATATATATATATATATATATAGGCGTCTGTATATATATACATATATATATAAATATAAACCTATATATATATATATATATATATATATATATATATATATATATAGGCTTCTGTAAGGACTGACGAGGCCGTTAGATCGTAAACATTGTCCAACAGCTGAAAAATATCTGACCAAACAGATAAAACGGTAATAAAAATAATAAAACACATATTTGCTCTGCAATAGTATTGAGCACTTTCTTCAGGTTTTTACTAATTACCAGTTTTACCATATATATATATATATATATATATATATATATATATGTGTGTGTGTGTGTGTGTGTGTGTGTGTGTGTGTGTATGTGTGTGTGCGTGTATAAATTCAAGCTTTAGATATTCAATGGTTCAAGGATGCTGACGAAGTCTTATTTACTGAAATAACAACCATATGTAACTGTTTACCCTCGAAAAAATAATATATATATATATATATACAATATTATTAATTTATTATATTAAATATTTTTTATTTAAATATTATTTAGTGCATAAAAGGAAATGATCCATTAAAAATAATAATTTAAAATAAATAAAGACTATTTTATATAATAAAAAATATTTAATATAATAAATTAATAATTAAAAATAATACATCCTAAAAATGTAAACAAAAGGCAGATAACCTATTTCTTAAGCAGCGTGCAGGGAGAGAAATGAAAGAAGAAAAAATACTACAAAATTGCTAATGAAAAATGAATAAACCAGCAATCTTTTGAGATTTAGAAGGCTATCACAATGCGCGGAATGAGATATAGTCGTTGTTGGTGAAATGGGACGAGAACAAGTGGCAATTTACACATCAATAATTACATACATATAAATATATATGTATGTACTTATTGATTTGTAAATTCCTCGCATTGTGATAGTCTTCTAAATCTCTACTATATATATATATATATGTATATATATATATATATATATATATATATATATATATATGTATATATATATATACTTGTCTCAGTCAGGTAATACATGTTGTATATTCGTGATTCGAGCCGTCTAGTATGTACGCATACGAGTGTATATGTGTATATAAAACAGGGCAGCGGTTCTTCTCTGTGTGCGGGTATATATGCATTCAAATACAGTTCACATAACATATAGAAAACGTAATTGTCAATAATTAATGAGGACGTATACTTCTACTCTGGACCGTTCAACAAATATGGCATTTTCATCAACATAAGCACGTAATGGCCGTTGTAGTACACGCTGCTAACATTAGATTGCGGATTCCTGTTGGTCACGCCGGACGCTGAAAGAAAAGTATTTCCCGTGAAGACAATCTCCTATTATGTTTTCGAGTTTATTTCTATTTTCACAGTTATATGTTTTCCTCGGGAATTTGCAACGTTTTTCTCTTTCGGTTTTTCATTTTTCTTAGTTGCCCCACTGAACTGTTTCCTTTAGTTTATGAAACCAAATCATAACCAGAGTCAAAAACTTCAGTCCGTTATCAAATTTCAAGCTGTTTAACTGACTCTTCTCTAATAGTCTCTTTGACTGTCCGCTTACGTGTATATATATATCCTATTTGTGTTCCAAATGACGTCACAAGTCAATTTTACCACTATTTTGCACCACTGTGGACATAGCTCGTCAGGACTCTAATCTATGGTCCTCTCTCGCATAAACTTTCATTAGAAACACTCGTCTACTGAAAACACTATCAATAATCCCCCCACTCTTTATCTGTGCCTAAGCCTAAACGTATATTCCATGAACAGAGCTTCTTTCTTAGAGCTACACACTTGTGGAGCTGTCTTCTATTTGCCTGCTTTGCTGCTGACTACAATATGGTTGTCTTCAAGTCTAACGTAAACAAGTTCTTGATGAGCCATTTCCCTTAAGTAATCCAATTTACCAAATTTACACTTCTATCGATTAGTATAATATTATCCATTTCAATACTGTACACTTTGTATCTCCTATCCTCGAGTGACCTCTGGGCCTTGATAAGTGATGAAGTAAAAAAAAACACTATTTTGTACAACTCTTTTGGTAAAACTATAAATATATTTGTGTATTCTTATTTACCTTTAGTTTATGTAACTTCCCATTGTTAGGAACTTCACATTCAAAAAATTATTTTATTACGACTAAAATCTTTTTGAACAACATTCTTTCTCTTAGTGAAGCATTCTGTACTTCAAAATACAGAAAAACAATCGCATTGCCAACTCCCGCTTTACTTTTACGGCCAACAGCCGTCGCCCGGGAATTCCATTATTCCTCAGAGTTTCATGGCATGAATATCAAGACAAGAAAAAGTCTGGCAATGGTTAGTGTATCCCACACTAGAAGTAGCATAGCTAGTTAGTATCAGAATAGGAAAACCGGTGGGAGAAGATGTAACAGAGTGAAAGGTTGTTGTCAATGAAGTTGAAGAGGATGTTCACGCAAAATGCCGGAAATGTGGATTTTTTTCTGAATAAGTTGCACAACATGCAGCAGAGTGTAGCGGGTGGAGCTAGGAGAAAGAGAGAGAGAGAGAGAGAGAGAGAGAGAGAGAGTACCACGGAAGGCACGACCGAGTGGGGTTTCGGCTATACTGTTTGGTTTGTGGGAATTTTGGAGTGCAGTGTGCTAGTAAGTGGTCTGAGTAGATATACGATGAAGCAAGAACAAGTACGGATGGCAATGTAGTGACATGGTTGGACAAACGTGCCATGGTAACCGGGCAACTGGAATATTATCGTCCTGGTTTGATAGTCATTGGCAAGGTCTCAAAGATGTGCCAAATCATAAACTTTGCAATACCATGGAACAAAACCGTGATAGAGATATTGAAGGTACCACCAATATTATTAGGAAAACCCTTTATCTTTGAAGCCCCTGGTTTAGAGCCGGGATTAAGGTAGAATCGTCTAAGAATGAATCTCATCTTTTTTCAGAGAGACGTTATTATACGAAAACAATAATTATTATTTTGCGATATACACATTTACTTAAAATCGAAACTTGTGACGGATTTGTGACCCATTTGTGCTGTCCATTACTTTTCTATGTCTTTTCTTTCGTTTGCGCTCGTAATCGACAAAAAATAAGATTGAGACAGACATCTTCGAAATAGGAGATTTATTTTAAAATGAAATATCCAGTGTTTTACAAGTACAACGCCACATCTATATATCTATAAAAGTGAACGTGTCTGTCTGTCTGTCTGTCTGTCTGTCTGTCTGTGTAGATTTCCCTACGCAATAACTCTGTCAATTTTTAGTCTATAGACTCGAAATTTGAAATACCGGGTACTGAGATTTGGGAAAATCGATGTGACGGGTGTCAGCCAGAAATTTGGCTGTTAAGGGGTCAAATTTCAACGATTTGACCTTTAAGAACTCTACCAAACTCCTCCGACAATTTTGGGTCTAGACACTTGAAATTTTAGATACAGGTTCCTTGAACCTGGATCTAACTTAATAAAGTGATTTGAGCCCGAAACTATAAATTTTAAGGGGTCATAATAGGGGTCAAATTAAAAAAAAAAGTTACTCTTTTTTTTTTTTTTTTTTTTGCTCACCATTCACCTCCAAACAACCGGGCAACGCCGGGCTGAAATGCCAGTAAATAATAAAGGCAAGCGACAGTTATTTTACACTAATTTACTATTTTACATGGATAGATGAAATTGCAGATATTACGAATGTACAGAAAAACAGACAGATTGACGCTCACTTTCAAGAGCGGTTCTCTCTAATTAAGACACATCATAAACTGCTGGTCGCAATGAATTATGAGCGATACTTTTTTTTAATCCTTTCTCCTGTTTAGAACTAATAACGGCTACATCAGCTAGTGTGGATTCTAAAATAGGCGAACTAATGTTCTTTTTATGGATTCTTATATCTCCCATATGCTGTCCGTCACCTGTCAATTCCGGTTTCTTTAGACATTTTTTTTTCATTTGAATGCTTTACAGGAGCCATCTATAGATTGGGGCTCAGTCGAGAACATACAATGAGAATAATGATAAAGTAGAGAAAAACTAGCAAACCCTTTCTTTTTTTTTAAATACTAATTTACCATCATTTTTCTTTTCTTTTCAACCTACTAATTTTAATATATTTAGCTATTTTCCTTCAACTTAATCTCTTCCTCCTCGTCTTCTGCTACTTACTATTATTTCTTTCTTTCATCTTCTCTGTTTTCCCCTGCATTCATTATCGCCCATTTTCTCTATCATTTATGCCAATTCACCTCATTTGTCGCATTATTTTCAACCCTTTGGTTGGCGAAGCAATAATAGATTATTATTGATGCATTCCTTGCATTAAGCGATCAGCAATTACCAGAAACAACTAAAATATGAGTTAACAATTCCAGCTTTTACAGCCGACTTCTTGAAAGCAAAAACGATTTGGACAATTTAACACAAAAAATAAGTTTAATTTTTGGGGGGCTATAACGTGTTTTTTCCTTTTTCATTTTTATGAGCATTTGAAAAATGTTATGATTATTCTAAGAAGCCTAATTTATTCGGCTCCAATGCAGATACGGTAAATTGTCTGCATGCTTGTAATTTGTTGAAAATCGTTTTTTTTTTTTGTTTTTTGTTTTTTAAATAAGCAAGATTGATTGATATAGAAAGACTTAGTCAGCTAAAAGGAGATGGAAGGTGTGCTGACATGTAGCAAAACATATGAATATACAACTAAATGGTCATTGACAACACATATGAACTTTGTCCGGAAATAATTCAGCCATGTGATATTGACTCACTCTCTTCGTTTTCTTTCTTTCTTTCTTTACTTCTTTTTCTTCTTCTTTAAATGCTACTTCTTTTTCTCATTTTTTTTTATTATTATCCATTCTGCTTTTCACCTTCTTTCTCATTCGTTATCGCCTTTTTTATTTTCTTCTTCATTATCCTCATTTTCTACCACTACTACTACTACTACTACTACTACTACTACTACTACTACTACTACCTTCTCTTTAGAATTATTTGTAATTTTTCTATTGGTATCTTCGACTTCACGTTTTTGTTTACATCTTCACCGAAACTTTTCTTATTCAGAAGTGTTTATATATTTTTTCTTGCGATTCTTCTTCTTCTTCTGCCGCTGCGTCTTTTACGCATGTTTTTTTTTTCCTTTTCTTTTCTGCATTTTACGCTTCGGTATAATCCTTCTTTCTTTACGCGATTCTTCATAATTGTGCATAATTTCTCGATATCCTTCGTCTTCCTTTCACTCCAATTTTCGTCCCAATTTCTTTTTGTGTGCACGATCTTTCTTCATAAGTACTGGTGCTTTATTTTAACAATTTCCCAAAAGCGAAAAAAAATAACCGTATGCAGGATTCTTTGTTTCTTTCTCGTGTCTTCTTTCTAATTTCATTTAATTTTTATTTTTCTCATTAATATACTTTTTGATAACAAACATTTCCAGAATCCTGTCTTTTATTTATTTTACTAGAGAAATACGTATACTCCCTCTCGGTTAGGCAGGTCTATGACCCACGCTACTTCAAGTTAGTTCTCCCCAATGCACACGATATTAAGATTTAAATTCTGGGCTAATGTTTCTTTTTTGTATTAATTAGTATCTCCAATTCTCTGAAAATAACGCCAGGTTGTCCTTACGCATGTTTACGCACATTCTCACGCATTTCTACGCGCGACGTCGTGTATATGTTCCTTCATATATTAAGTTGAGAAGAAAATTCTTGCGGATTATTTAATTTTGATTTCAAATGATGTATTTTCAAATTAGTTTTCGTTATAATACATTTACTTTATATACCATTTTTAAAGGGCGTTTTGCGCTATATCTAATCGGTTAAATTATTAAATTCTTCCCAATCTGATATTGTATTATATTTGTAAATTTGTAACTGGCATTGCACCACTAAATATGTTGTTTACTGATATCATTTTTATAATAATAAAAATTATTATTATTATTATTATTATTATTATTATTATTATTATTATTATTATTATTATTATTATTATTATCAGTTTTATTATTAAAGTTATTGATGTTATTATTATTGTATTGTAACTAGCATTATTATTATTGTTGTTGTTATTTTATCATTATTATTTTTATTGAAATTATTATCGTTATTATATCTATTATTTTTATTATTATTAATATTATTATTATTTGTTTATTGCAATTTTATCATTATTATTTTCATGATTTTGTCGTTGTTGTTGTATCATTATTTGATTTATTACAATTTTTATAATTAATTCTCCATTGGTCTAACTTAATTATTTTGCTAATGGCATTGCTTACGTGTGTTTATACCTTTAATAAGGTTTCTTTGATATAGTTTAGTTTTGGGGAGTTTTCTTGTTCTTCTGAGACATTCCCTTTCATTTTTCTCTATCATTTCTTTTGCTTTAATTGCGTTTTCTTCAAGGACTCAGATATTTATAGCTGTCGTGTTTACCAAGTGCACTCAACGCCGTTTGGTTGGATAGTTCTATTTATTCCGTTGCTTTCAGTTGTCCTCTTCTCATAATCAGTGGTGCCCATTTTTATACCGAATTCCATTCTGGTTGTGTTAATTAGCTTATCTAATCCTATTTTAGTTTTTGCCAACTATCTAATCCTATTTTAGTTTTTGCAGTTTTAGGCAATCCACGTACATTAGGTGGTTCATTCTTTGATCTGAATTAGTGAACTTGTATCCAGCTTGGCATTTTCTTCTTATTTTGTCAAGGGGCATCATGGCTATGATGAACAATAATGGTGATAGGGAAAACCCTTGGAAGATATCTCTTTATATTTTAATTCCAATTATGTATTGCCCATCAGTTGTCGGTTCAAGTTTCCATGTTTTCATTGTATTTTCTGTTAATTGGTAACTTTGCCTGGTATTTTGTAGATTCGTAGGTATTTTATTATCGATACTTGCGGGCTCCTGTCATACACTTACTTGTCGATTCATGCCATGGCTAAATTCTTTTTCTACTTTTTGCCTTTTTCGGGATGCTTTAGTCGATGTATAATAGGTCATGTGTTCCTCTTTCCTTCTTGGCATTTTTCCTGTTCCACGGGAAGTTTGCAGCAGTTTGGTTCTACCTTCTTCTTCTTCTTCTTCTTCTTCTTCTTATTATTATTATTATTATTATTATTATTATTATTATTATTATTATCATCATCATTATCATCATTATTATTATTATCATTATTATCATTATTATTATTATTATTATTATTATCATCATCATCATTATTATTATCATTATTATCATTATTATTATCATTATTATTATTAATATTATTATTAATATTATTATTATTATTATTATTATTATTATTATTATTATTATTATTATTATTGGCTCACATGGAACTTTCACACAAGTCAACAAACGATCGTTTTGGTTCTCTGGAAGCTGAGTGACAACAAGTCTCCCCAGACGTCCAGCTCTCTCCATCTCCTTCGATAGCATTTGCAGATAAATCTGCGTCATCGCAACAGCTGCATACCATTGATTTCTCGCTGGCAGTGGCCATTGGTTTATACTGGAATTTGAGTGGCACTAAGCCTCCCCACGATCCCAGTTCTCTTCGCGCTTGTCCAGCGGAAGTCTGCCCAGCGCTCTCTCCTCGATCTTTCTATCCTCCTTGACCCTTCTCGGCTCTTTGGTATAACTTTTCTATTGGGGGGAGGGGAGGGGGAACGTTGATGAGACAATGGGGGGATGCATGATGGAGGTGTAGAACTTTTTGATATGCAGCTTCGGCATTCTTCATTCTCTGTAATGCTTCTTTGCTTTATTGTCTTGTGTTATTCCCCACATTCTAGGGGTTTCCTTAATATGCCAGTCGTTTTTTTATCGTTAGCGTTGTATTTTTGCAGTTATTCCTCTGATTCCAATTTCTGCCATTCTTTTTTCCAGGTTTTTCGGAATTGTTCCTAGTGCTCCTACTATTTCCGGTACTATTTTGATTTTCTTCATCATCCAAATCCCTTTTAACTCTTTGGCTAGCTATGTGTATTTGCTTCGTTTCTCCTTTTCTTTCATACTCACCTGTGGTCAGCTGGGACAGCAAAGTCTACGATTTGACAGGATTTTTCTTTCTTGTTAATTATTACGACATCTGGTCTTCTTGCCTGAATGGGTTTGTCCGTCTGTATGTCCATGTCCCATAAGATTTTGTCGTTCTCGTTTTCGAGTGCTGTTGCCGATTTATGCTTGTACCATTTGTCTGTATGCTCAAAATGCAGTCGTTTGCATAATTCCCAGTGCACCGCGCTCCCCACTTGGTCATGCCTGTTTTTGTATTCCTTTTGGGTCAGTTTGCTGCATTCACTTACTACATGGTTTATCGTTTCTTCTCTCTGTCCACATAGTCTGCATTTGGTGTTTTCTTGTGTTTTATTGATCCTTGCTTTGATATGGTTGGTTCTTCTCGAGTTATCTTGTGCTGCAGTTATTAGAGATTCAGTTTCACGGTTTATATGTCCTTTTCGCATCCATGTCCAGGTGTTTTCGTTATTCTCATCTTTTGTAATTCGTATGAATCTTCCGTGGAGTTGTTTCTCTTCCCATTTCTATTTTCTCGTTTTGTCGTTTGTCTCTCTGTTTTCTGTTTTGTTGTTTTTTTTCGGTGTCTCTCGCTGCCATAATTATCCTTTAAGTGCTTTGCATTATGTATTTTTCTAGTTCTTTTTTCGTATCCTTCACACAGTCTTCTATATAGATCAGTCATCTCCCGCCGTCTTTCCTTTTCACGTAAATTCTCTCAGTATCGTCCTTTGGGTGTAGTGCATTATGCATGGTTATGAGATTCCTAGTTTTCTGGTCGAGTTGTCTCAGTTCTTCTTTATAAACGGTCCAGAGTATCTTACTAGTGATACTGTCCATGTATTTATACCTTTTATTAGGTTTCTGCTATATAATTTAGTTTTCTTGTTCTCCTGAGGTATTCGTTTCCAATTTTCTCTTTCATTTCTGTTGCTCTGATGGTGTCCGCTTCCAGAATTCCCAAGTATTTATAGTTCTCTTGTTCCCCATAGTGCCCTCATATATATTGGCTGAAGATTCTGGTAGTGTTAATTAGTGTCTCTAGCTCCTTTTCGGTCCTTGCAAATAGTTTCAGATCGTCGATGTACATCAGATGGTTCATTTTTTTCTCTTGTATCCGGCTTGGCACTTTCTCAGAATACTGTTCAAGGGCATCATGGCTATGATGAACAGCAGTGGTGATAGTGAGTCTCCTTGAAAGATTCCTCTTTGTATGTTAATTTCTGCTATGTGTTGTCCATCAGGTGTCAATTCCAGTCTACATGTTTTCATTGCATTTTCTATTACATCGGTGATCCCGCTTGGTATTTTATACATTTTTAGGTATTCTATTATCCATGCTTAGGGGATCCTGTCGTACGCTTTTTTTGTAGTCGATCAATGCCATGGCTAAATTCTTTCTCCTCCTTTTTACCTCCTTTGGGATCTTTTGATCTATATATATATAACAGGTCATGTGTTCCTCTTTTTCCTTTTTGGCATCCTTCCTGCTCCTCGGGGTTGTTGTTGTTGTTATTATTATTATTATTAGTAGTAGTAGTAGTAGTAGTAGTAGTAGTAGTATTATTATTATTAGTAGTAGTAGTAGTAGTATTATTAGTATTATTATTATTAGTATTATTATTATTAGTAGTAGTAGTAGTATTAGTATTATTAGTATTAGTATTATTATTATTATTAGTAGTAGTAGTAGTAGTAGTATTATTAGTATTATTATTAGTAGTAGTAGTAGTATTATTATTAGTAGTATTATTAGTATTAGTAGTATTAGTATTAGTATTATTATTAGTAGTAGTATTATTATTAGTAGTATTCTTATTACTAGTAGTAGTATTATTAGTATTAGTATTATTAGTATTAGTATTATTATTCGTATTATTATTAGTATTAGTATTATTAGTATTAGTATTATTATTAGTAGTATTAGTATCATTATTAGTAGTAGTATTATTAGTAATATTAGTATTATTAGTATTAGTATTATTATTATTAGTATTATTAGTAGTAGTAGTAGTATTAGTAGTATTATTATTAGTAATATTATTATTAGTAGTATTATTAGTAGTATTATTATTAGTATTAGTATTATTAGTAGTATTAGTATTATTAGTATTAGTATTATTATTAGTATTGTTATTATTAGTAGTATTATTATTAGTAGTATTATTATTAGTAGTAGTATTATTAGTAGTATTATAATTAGTATTAGTATTATTAGTAGTATTAGTTGTAGTATTAGTATTATTAGTAGTAGTATTATTAGTATTATTATTAGTATTAGTATTAGTATTATTAGTATTAGTTGTTGTTCTCACACAGATCATCATCAGAGATTACTTTCTGCGAACAAACTGTTGTGTTCTCTCAAGTTTAAGTGACAATCTCACCCAGAGTTTTAGTACTCTCACCCTCTTTCAGTAACAGTTGCAAATAAATTTTAGCAGCAGCTGCGTTTCATTGATTTCTTGTTGATTGTGATGATTGGTCTTCACTGGAATTAAATCGTATTAAGCCTTCCTGAGATCCAAGTTTTCTTCACACTCATCCAGTGGCTGTTTGGTTAGTGCTTTTTCTCCTCGGTTTTCTCATCCTGCTTGACTCTTCACTCCAATTTGGTGTGGTGCATGTCGATTCTGACACTATATATATATATATATATATATATATATATATATATATATATATATATATATATATATATTATTATTATTATTATTATTATTAGTAGTAGTAGTAGTAGTAGTAGTAGTAGTATCATCGTCATTATTATTATTATTATTATTATTATTATTATTATTATTATTATTATATAGTTCTTATTTACAATGCCTCCCCACGGGACAGAGTTAGACATCAGGGTCGTTTTTTAACGTGGAGAAAAGGAACAAAAATAAAAATTGTCTCAGTCGTGAAGGATTTCTCCTCCACTGACAGAGAACAAGAAATTGAAGTGCAGCATCTGAAGAACAGATACTACACTTTGATCTTGTCGCCCGGGCCCCGGGGAGTTAGTTAGTTAGGGGAAGTTAACTGATGCTGACCTTGAATTGGCTCGTGTGTAACTATATTATTTCTCTCTTTTTTTTTCTTCTGTCTCGTTTTATTTTACTCTTTCTTTCTTTTTCTTTTGTGGAGCCTTTCCTCGTCTTCCCTTTCCTCTTTTCTCTCTTTCCCACACACTCTCTCTGCCTCTCTCTAACCCATGTCTGTGCACGCGCGCTCTCGGTTCCGCCCTAGCTCTTTCGTTTTCTTTCAGTTTTACAAACGCAGGCTTTCTCTCTTCTTGTTGTCATAACAACCAAAATAAATCACAACTCTGATGAGCCAACTCCCTGGTCTCCCCTTTACCTCTCATTCAGCTTCCGTAATTCTCCCATATTCTGTTTAATCTCCTCTGCGGTCTGCTCACACCCACGCCCGTTGGTTAAATGCGTCTCTACCCTCCCTCTATCCCCTCTATATCTGACGCAACGAGCTGCACGCAATTACGTTTACTTTTTCTTTCTCTGGGGTCTTTTTTTTTCAGCCTATGTTTCCCTTTGGGATATTTTTCTTCAGACCCAACACGCCCACCCCAACATTTGTAAACTCTATGTAAATGTTTTTACTAATCATAATACCTTCTATAAAATCTGGTCGTCACATTATTGCATTTTGAATGAGTAAAATGCAATATCTGTTATTATTTTATTAGTTTTGTCAAATCCAGATTAATCGTTTTTCAGGGTAAGATATGTCTATGACGTTAAAGGTGTTTAACTGTGCCTTCGTGTAAATATGGGCTGTCTATTGATTGCCCTTTTTTTTTCTTATATGATTTCGATTATTTAAACTACTGTCCACATGGTTATTGTAATTCCCATGTTTTGACTGATGCGACCTAAGACGTTTTTAGCAAACTTGAGAATTTCCAATCGAACTAGAAGACCGAGGACATAGATTACTAGTTGACGGATACTTAACATAATTACATCCTTCTTAAATAATAGAAGAATCCAGGTTGTCCTCGATGACCGTACGTCACAACAACATGATATAAATGCGGATGCACCTCAGGGGTCGATCCTTCTTTATTATTCCTAATATTCATAAATGACCTTCCTGATAAAATTGTGTCTGAGGTGGGTATATGTCAACACGCTCTAACAGATAAAATTGAGTGAACACATATCCAAAGCAATGGCGGAAATCTGAAGTGAAATGGAGACAAAAATGAATCGTAATGTTCAATGCTGCCAAGAGTAAGCGTGTTTCCTTTAATAATTACAAAAAAACACCTTCTCAAACACAAATAGATATGGCTAATGATATATCGCCTAATGATACATTACCTCAGCTTACCCTTCACATGGAACATGAGTTGGAACAGACACATCAAGGGTATTGCCAAGGCTGCTGCGAGGAAGTTGAGCTCTCTCTACCGTGCTAGAAAGTTACTTATTCCTGAACGTATCCTGTACCTCTACAAAGCTGCCATTAACCCATTTAAGGAGAATTGTTGTCACTTGGGCCGGTGTATCTGCTAGTTTATCACTACTGGACAGAGTTAGAAAGAGAGACACCATAGCAATTTCACATATGTTTCCTTCGTGCTTTTCTCTGTGGATTCCAACTCGAGAATTGTCTACTGCGAACAAGTTACCTCCCAGGACTTGTGTAAAACAACGAACCATTGGAAACTGTTCTGAAACTAAACATGGCTTACACTGCTAGGGCCTAACGCTTAAATATATTACCAGCTACGATTTTTTTTTAATTACATTTTCACCCCAAACAAGGCACATTGCCACTTTGGTGTAGGGGGCTACTATCAGGGGAAACATCTACTGGGGTACTATGTAGGGATTAGGGCAGCGAGATGTTGGTTCACGTTGCACTTGAACTTATGCATATCAGTACAGTTGGGGAAGCAGTGACCTGGAATGGAATTCCAAAGTCTAGCAGTTCTGGGGAAGAAACTACTGGAGTAGAAAGATCTTTTACATCTAGGGATCTCTACAGTGTGGGGTGGGATTTTGCAGCTTGTCGGGTCTGTCGAGGGTGTTCACGTCGTGGAGGCACAAGTGCTTGCAGTTCTTCAGAGCATTCACCATTATAATACTTGTAGAACAGGCAGAGGGATGCAACGTTTCGACGATGGGACAGAGGCTGAAGCTTAGATGCCAGTTTAGGGCCTATCAGATTTGCGACTCTCTTTTGAACCCTGTCAAGGAGCGAGAGACTAGTAGCCGATGCACCAGCCCAAATATGACAGCAATACTCCATACATGGGTGAATAGTGGCCTTATAGAGGTACAGGATACTTTCGGGTGTTAGAAGTTTTCTAGCACGGTAGAGAGAGCCCACCTTCCTCGCAGCGGCCCTGGCAATGCCCTCGATGTAACTGTTCCAACTCATGTTTCCTGTGAACGTTAGGCCAAGGGCTTGAGAGACGTACTCTCAGATAAAGAGTCGTTGGCCATTGCTATAGGTGGTACAGAAGGTTTCTTGTAATTATTGAATGAAACCAGTTTTATCTTGGCGGCATTGAACGTGACCATTCCACTACTGATTTGAGGTCATCCTCTAGTGTTTCTGCCATTACTTTAGATATATGTTCATTTGTTTTCCTGTCGTGCCTGCTATAGAATGTGGTGTCATCAGCATATATACCCATCTCAGAGGCAATTTTGTCGGGGAGGTCATTTATGAATGTCAGGAACAGCAGGTTCTTTGCTCAGCAACCGAGAAGGCTAACATGCTTGCCAGTCGGTTATCCTCAAACTCCACACTGGACCCTCTAAACCACCCCCTACCTCAATTTCCTATGCGGACAGACGCCACGCTAGACGATCTGATAATCACCCCTGCTCAGGTGCATGCTATCATAAAAAACCTTGACACTTCAAAAGCATGTGGACCCGACCTCATCCCAGCTGTGCTATTAAAAAAGTGCTCAGCCGAAGTAGCTCCAGTTCTCTCCAAACTCTACAAATCTATTAGGACGAGTCACTAGATTTATTTACTCAATTTAGTAGCCAAGTTCACCCAGCAATTTTAACTAAATATATCCCTTTCAAGAAGCATGTCAGCAATTACCTCTATTGGAGTTTTATCTCTGAGGTTATCTCAAAAAGGAAATCTATCAAAACAATCTTTAAATTATTCTCAACCACATTTCGTAAAAGAAAGCTGTTGGACATAAACGAATGAAATTTGGTGGACAAGTCAGACATATAGTGAACTTTATTTATATAAAGTAGGATTAGATTGTTGAAAGGACTGTATATTTTATTCACAATTTCATACGTTATGTTTCCGGTGCGTAGAGTGCTGGTGACACCACGTATGATTATAAATTATTGGATGCACACACACAAAAAAAGATTTTTGTGGAATAAAAAAAAAAAAGAAATGTATGTGTAATTAATTGACATCATCATCATCGCATGTATCCAAAGAATCTGTTGCTAGTATTGGTTTCCCCGATATTTTCCTAGTCAGATTCTAACTAGAAAGACATCACGTACTTTCGGGAGGTACCGCGTGAAAGTTACCAACATCCTAAGGGAAAGTGATTTTGTAGAACGACTCGGATTCGAACTCGGAACACCTAGGTCGTCAGGCTGTGCGGGTAACTACTTGACCAGTGTCACCTCCCAATAATGAACACCAATATTGTTTATGGGAGTTTATATTCATTTAACATCTGACAAGAAACAAAAGGTAACAAACTAGTATAGAAACAAGCGAACAGTTTGAAAAATTTGCTTCAAAAGAAGGACTCAAATCTTGTTTCAAAGAAATCATACACAATTCTTAAAATTAAACAGAATTGCACATGAAAAGTCAAATCTTACATTATAAAAATGCATTCACAAAGAATAAACACTATAAAAACTTTTCTGATTTTTTTAGATTAGAATTGATTATTCGTATAATCTTGATTTTTCGGACTACTGTTCTCATTTTGAGCGTTATCTTATCTTATGCATGTTACCTCCTACCTTTTTCAGATGTATCTTGTTAAATTCGGGTATCATTCTGTAAAACTCGTGAATCTGCACATAATTTTGAACAGGACCATTTATTCAATGTACTGGAATAGAATGCCCCTATTTCATGGGGCATGACTGGGTACAAGTTTTAAGTAATTCCCAATTGTATTTGGAGTGCCGTACTCAATAAGGATTGAACCTTTAACCTCCAAAAGTGTGCAACTTTACAATTAATTTTACGAAATACTTTATCCACTATGCCACGGGCGCTTGCGAACAAAATGCTCTCCGAGAATACACCTGAAGATTATCGAAGGCTACATTTACCGAAACGTTGTCCAAATAACACTCAAGATGAGAACATTAGTGTGAAGAATCCAAATAATATGATAAAACTGTCTTAATTATCATAAAAAAGAGGTAAACGTTGCCTAAGGATAACCTTATAAGGGTTGAAGTAATTACACACAAACAGACGAGCAACAAACATTTATTATATTTCTGACTAGAATAGGGGCGCCTACTTTGCAGGTTGTAAAATACGTTTCATATATTTTAATTCATACAAATTTTGTATTTATTTTTACAGAGCCAATACTCTATTGAATATTATAATATATATTAATGATTTCAAAAGTTTAAAAAATGACTTGGGCACGATCAGTTAAAATCGAAACCAAACTAATTAGCTTTCCAGTCGCGATCCTATATTTAGCGATCCAGTCGTATTCGCTCCCGTTTCAGCTAAGCCAATAGACAGATAAGCAAATTATAAAATTAATCCACTTTTAGCTATGATTAGTTTGCGCATGAGCAAACTAATACAATTGTTGGCAAGTTGAAATGGACATTTTTAAATTTTAACCTGTCAACCTATTTCTGTACGCGTTATTCATCCATCTAAACAAAGATTTTACTCGTTTTAAAGCATTCTTGGTGTGTGATTACTATTTAGTGTTGATTTCAATGTTATGGAACTAGTAGTTTAAGAGTTTATCGGTTAAATATTTTTACACGGACAGACACATATCATCATCATCATCATCATCATCATCATCATCATCATCACTTAGAACGTTTGCAACCTTCATATGATCCCTTCCGTAATACACGGTTTCTTTCTAAAAAGAATACAGACTAAAAAAATACCAGAGAAAACCAAAGTCGACAATATATTTTACGGATTCATACGATATGATGATGATGAACATAAAAAAAAAAAAAACATTGTTCACCAATATGCTGTTTGTTGTCTGACGATAAAAGAAAACATCATTAGCGAGTCTTTGCTTGGCAGGAACTATATTTCCTTCTCCGTTGCACACAGAGCTTGGTGCAATAAAGTAATTTACCAAACCTTTTGATAATATTGGAGATTGTTTCAGCTATATATGTTCAATTTTCCCACTCTCCATGATGAAAAGTAAACATTCACAAATATTTTGGGACAGAAAATAAGAGTATACTGTAAGGATCCACAATTTCATTATTGTTGTACTTTGTATCTTCTCAGTCATCCCTCTGATTCCAATTTCTCCCATTTTTTCAATTCGAGATTATTCCTAGAGTTTCTGCTATTAGTGGTGTTATTTTAACTTTCTTCATTTTGCATAGTCTCGGAGCTGTCTGGTCGGTTCCGTGTATTTGCTCCGCTTTCTATCTCCCTGATATGCATTCTGTTGTCTGCTGGAACGGCGAAATCTACACTCTTGCAAGACTTCCCCTTTTTTTAAAACTATTTTGACACCCGGTTTTCTTGGTTGAATAGGTTTATCGATCTGTGCGTCCATGTCTCATAGGATTGACTTCCGTTTTCAAGCACTGCTGTCGGTTTGTGCTTGTGCTATTTGTCTGGGTATTCAAGATGCAGTTGTCTGCATTATTCATAGGGTACTGCCTTCCCAACTTGATAGCGTCCCAGGCTCCGTTGCATGCATTTAGTGGAAGTCTGTTTTATGCTTTCTCTCATCAGTCTTTCAATTTCCCTTGACTGTTTTCGACTATATAGTGTGGTGAGAATCAATACAAACACTGTTTGCTTGTTTGTTTTTATTGTTTTTTTTGTTGTGTGAGGAGAAGTAACTGACAATTTTGCGGTTCTATTTTTTATTCCACGTGATATCCTCTATTTTTAGATTTGCCTATATTGTAGTTTCTATATGGCCTGTTAGCGTTTGTAGTTTATGTTGATTAGTTTCCGCGTTCGGGGGATTTCTTTCGACTGTTCTTAACGTTACCCTCTATTGGATAATCTTAGTAGTTTTTCTTAATTTTTCGTTTCAGTTATTTTGGTTGTACCTCTTTGTTTTACTTCGATTGCAGTTTCTATTTGGCCGGTTTTTGCATTAGAGGGTTTCCTTAAGTTTTCAGACTGTTGTATAGTCCCAATCTTCCCCTTGATTACGATTTCCTCTAGTCCTTCTCCAAGCTCTTTGGAACTGTTTCTAGTGCTCCTACAATTCTTGATATTATATTGATTTTCTTCTGGTTGTATATTCCTTTCTATTCTCTGGCAAGTTTCGCATATTTGCTGTCAGTGTAGATTCTGTTTCTCTGTTCACGTGCCCTTTGCTAAGCTATGTACATGTATTTACGTGATTCTTCTCTCTTATCATTCTTTTGAATCGACCATGTAATGTTTTCTCATCCGACATTTCCTCTCTGTTCTTTTTTGTTTCTCGTTTCATCATCTCCTGCATCTTGATGGTGTATCTAACTAAGATGATCAATATTTCTGTGGATTGGCTCAAGTACTTTTTCAATTTCTTTTCTTGTGTCTTCTACTCCATTTTTACATTTATTAGTCCTCTTCCCCCTTCCTTCCTTTTAAACTCAGAGTCGATAAGTATTACTTTTTTTATTAGCAATACTGCCAAGGTGTTTAAAAGTATATTGAAAAATATAGGTGTTTATTCTTTGAATTAGGTTTCTATTGTATAGTTTTCTTGTTCTTCTCAAGCATTCTTTTCCAATCTTTTCTTTGTAGATTTGATGCTGTTTGCTTCCAGAACACCTACACATTTGTAAGTTTTATCTTCACCAAGCGCAATCATCTCCTCATAGTTGGGCTGTTCTGATGTATTTAGTTTTTCCCTTTTTATTTCCAGCAGTGCACACTTTTCCATTCCAAATTCTATTCCAATATTCTGGCTGAATATTCTGATTTGCTTATCAGTTTTCCCAGTTTCTTTTTTTATATATCAGCTTCGAGTAATACATGTAGGTGGTGTATTCTTTATTCAGTGTCTGTAAACTTCTATTCAGCATTACATTTCCGAAGTATGTAGCTGTATGGTATCATGACTGAGACAAGCAGTAATGATAATAAGGAATATCGATATAATCATTCAGTCAGGTGTTGCCTTCTAGCTGTCAATTTAAGTCTCAATGTTTCCATTGTTTTCATAAAAAATATTAATAATCTTGTCAAATATCTTGTGCACTTTTAGACATTCAATTATTAATTTTGTGAAATTATCTCGTAGGTCTTCCTGTAATCCACCCATTCCATAGCTGTGTTAATTTCCTGCTTTTACATTTTTCAATATACTTTTAATATATGCATGAGTCTTGCATCCCTCTTTTTCTTTTCCTGCATCATATTTTTGCCTGTGTTCTTCTTCCTGAAATAAGAAGAGGAACCATTGTTATTATTGGCTCACAAGGAGCTTTCACACAGGTCATCAAAGATCTCCCATTATAACCTGTGGTGGTCCCTGGAAGCTGAGTGACAACATGTCTCCCAAGATTTCCAGCACTCTCCACCTCCTTCGATAACATTTGAAAATTAATTTGCGTTATCACAACATCCTCTCACCATTGATTTCTCGCTGGCAACGGCCATTAGTCTCCACTGGGATTTGAGTGGCAATAAGCCTCCCCAAAGTCCAAGTTCTCTTTGCGCTTGTCCAGGTCTAATCAGCGCTCTCTCCTCGGTCTTTCTATCCTCCTTCTCGGCTATTTGGTATCACACTTTTTTGAGGGGATGATGGGGCGATGGGAGGGATGGATGAGGGAATGGAGACCTTGTAGATATGCAGCTTCCCTCTAACGCTTCTTAATGTTTTGTCTGCAGCATTTGTCTGGCCGATGCCTGTTGTTTATGTGCATTAATCTTCGCATTCAAAGTTTTTCCTTAATATTTCAGCCGTTTTGATTATCGTTATTCGTTGTATCTTTGCAACCATTCCTCTGATTCTAAATTCTGCCATTCTATTTTCAACATTTTTCGGAATTGTTCCTAGTGCTAGGTATTATTTTGATTTTCTTCATCATCCAAATCCCTTTTAACTCTCTGGCTTGCTCTGTGTATTTGCTCTGTTTCTCCTTTTCTTTCATGGTCAGCTGGGACAGCGATTTGACAAGACTCTTCTTTCTTGTTAATTATTACGACATCCTGTCTTCTTGCTTGGATGGGCCTTTCAGTTTGTATGTCCATGTCCCATAGTATTTTTTATTCTCATTTTCAAGTACTGTTGCTGGCTTATGCTTGTACCGTTTCGTCTCTTTGTCCACAGAGTCTATATTTGCTGCTTTCTTGTGTGTTGTCGATCTTTGTTTTGATGTGATTGGTTCATTTATTCTCATCTTCTGTCATTCTTATGAACCTTCCATGTAATTGTTTCTCTTCCTATTTTCTTTTTTCGTTTTCTTATTTGTATCTCTGTTTTCTATTTTGATGTTTCTTTTTTCATATTTCTTTCTGCCATAATCATCCTTTCAGTATTTTGCATTATGTATTTTTCTAGTTCTTTTTTGTACCATTCACACAGTCTTCTATGCAGACCAATCCTCTCCCGCCGTTTTTTCCTTTTCACACAGAGTCTGTCAATATCATCCTTTGAGTGTAGTGTATTGTGCATGGTCATGAGTTTCCTGGTCTTCTGATCGAGCAGTTGCGCTTCTTCTTTAGTCCACCCTAAAAACGGTCCAGAGTATTTTACTAGTGATACTGACCATGTATTTATACCTTTTATTAGGTTTCTGTTATATAATTTGTTTCCAGGAGTTTTCTTGTTATCCTGGGGTATTCCTTTCCAATTCTCTTTCAGTCATTTTTGTTGCAATATTATTCTCGGCTCACATGGAGCTTTCGCATGAGTCGCCAAAGATCTGATTATTATTATTATTATTATTATTATTATTATTATTATTATTATTATTATTATTATTATTATTATTGTTGTTGTTGTTGTAGTTAATGTTGTTGTTGCTTTTATTATCATTAATAATATATTTATTAGTGCTGGTGTAGGGAGTTGGGCAGCAAGATGTCGGTTCACGTTGCATTTGAACTTCTGCATGTCAGTACAGTTGGAGAAGCAGGGACCCGGAAGGGAATTCCAAAGTTTAGCTGTCCTGGGAGAGAAACTACTCGAGTAGAAGGCTCTCTTACATCTAGCGATCTTTACTGTGAATGGGTGGGATTTAGCTGCTTGTCGGCTTGTCGAGGGTATTTACGTCGAGGGGGCAAAAGTTATTGCAGTTCGTCAGAGCATTCACCGTTAAATTACTTGTAGAAAAGGCAGAGGGATGCAAAATTTCGTCGGGTAGAAATTTTAAGTAATTCTTTATTCTGTTTTAGCATCACTTGAACTTTTAACCACAAGATTGCCGCTTAGAACTGATTATTATTTTCTATTCTGACCAGCTGTGCATCGGATAAAGTAATAAACAGTTTTCTAGAATGTCAAGGGTCAATCATCTAAAAGACTATAATCAAGAATTACTTAGCACTTCTACTTGGTTATGGCTTAAAGAATGAGAACAATCTACCTGTGTGTATTTAATAAATGGTCCAATTCAAAATTCAGTACAGACTCCCGAGTTCGAAATAAAGGTTCCTGAGCTCAACAGAATAGAAGTGTAAGTTACATCGGCCGAAACGTTGTGAAAATAACATTCAAGATCAGAACAATAGTCCGAACATTCCACAATTAATTAAAACATTTAATTTCTGTTTAGTCATAATAATCGTATCGAATGAATCAGATGATTATATTGTTGGCGTTGGATTCACTGATATTTTTCTAGTCAGAATTCTTTCACGAAAGACACCGTGTCCTTACGCGAGGGACCACGTGAAGATTACCAACATTTTCTTCCAATTTTTTCTTTCATTAAAAGATCTATCATACAAAAAGCATCCAAATAAAATCTATCTTATGACCCATTCTCTTATAAACCCCCTCCCAAAAAAGGTGGTGCCTCCTCCTGAATAGCTTTAAATAACGTCTGATAATCTAAGAAGAATTGTAAATTTTCACCGGTTTTTGTAGAAAAACACGGGCTTTCTACTCCGGAACCGCTTCACTCACCTACGCGCATCACCCAAAACTTCACTATCGAACCTTGACACCCCTAACCGCATAAAAATCGAACCGTGTGAGTCATGGGATGCAGAGATTGGAAGGGGCGTGCGATGGTGTTTCTGAGAGTCCCCGTGCCTGGCGGGCAATTCGTTGCATGGGTTGAAGTCACGAAAGAGACCTTCCTAATATCTCCCCATATGTGACGCTGCCAACGGCCGTTTCCTTTTGCCCAAGATGTCAAATGACGTAGAAAGGAATGATACCGACGCCGAACCAAAAAACAAAACAAAAAAAAAAACAAGAAAGAATAGGGTAAATAAAAGAAAGAGGGGGTAAAAGAAAGACAGAAAGAAAACTAAGGAAGAAAAAGAACAAAAAGAAAAACACAAAAATCGATGACTGTAGTCAAAAATATTACAATAATAAATAACAATAATAATAATGTTGGTTGGATTTCTCATGATAATAGTGATGATTATGGTGGCGATGGTGACTGCTAGTTTCCCGCCAAGAATACAATACTGGTCATTAATGCCGGGAAGTTATGATTACAAAACTATAAAGATGGCGGATTTCATGATGTGAGTGGCCTTCGAGAATATTCTCATCTATCTCCCCAAGTGTATACGCTTTAGTTGTTGTTAAACATAGGTGTATATATATACATACACATATATATATATATATATATATGTATATATATATATATATATATACATATATATATATGTGTGTGTATTTGTGTGCACAAAATATCACACATGTACGCATATATATATATATATATATATATATGTAAAGAGAGAGAGAGAGAGAAGGAAGGAAAGAGAGAGAGAGAGAGAGATGTATACGGACCAGATTTGCATGAGAAGATATATCCGTAAGGAATCCTAAATATTTGGGAATAACATGGCTTCCTAATTTTGATTGTAGAAAAACAAGTACAGATAGCGATCACTTTCCAGTTACTTCTATGTGTATGTATATCTATCTATCTATCTATCTATCTATCTATCTATCTATTTATCTATCTATCTATCTATCTACCTATCTATCTCGCTACATATATATGGATATATATATATATATATATATATATATATATATATATATATATATATATATATATATATCGTCCGATCTTCATTTTTCATACTGCTTATTTTGTACAGACCATATATAGATAAAATACATATAAATGCATATAATATAATAAAAATAAAATACGTATACGTATGCATATATATATATATATTTCGTGTAACGTAAAATATATATGTGCGTACATGTAAAATTTAATATATTATAATCTATATTTATATGCTAAATATATATATATATATATATATATATATCCATACATATATAGTTTTGCATTACATTTAATATATATATATTAAACTATATATATATGCATATGTATATATATGTATAACTACATATATAACTATATAGCTATATACCCATATCTATACACATATATAAATATATATACATGTATATATATATACATACATATATATATATATATATATATATATATATATATATATATATAATGTATAAGAGCATGTCGAACATGTGCCCGAATCTAGTCGTTTGAACATTAATAATGTAATCATAAGACGATGCTTACAGCATCTTTTCCAAGTATCTTTATGAGAGTTATGCCGTTCACTATCGAATGGTTGATTAATGAATGGTGCTTACTCTTGATTATTCTGGGTCAAGTGTAGAGGTCAGATAGTCCGGCTATATACAATAATGTGTCATTTCTGAAAAGGGCGTTCCATTTAGGATGGAAAGTGCATCCAGCAAGTCGTATGAAAACAAACATTTAGAAACATGAAGAATCACAAACCCACTCATCATTTGGAATTTAGTCCGGTTCGTCAATTTTACTGTGCAGTAAAAAGAAAGTAATATGATATGTTGAGCACAGTGGAATACTACATAGTGATCATTATAAAATGTTCAACACGTCGAGTTCCCATGCTACTTTTAAAATAAAATAGTATGTTACTTTTAAAATATGTTAATACCTATATATATAAAAGGCAAAGTGTGTGAGTGTGTGTGAGTATTTTTGTGTATGTCCGGCAAAGGCTTTTCGAGGAGGGGAGGTGATCGGGCCGGTTATTCTTTCTTAGAAATTTTATATGCTACCTAGATTACAATGTCTACGATTTACGGAAGGTGGTCGTGCGTATTTTTTTTCGGTCGACTTTTACACACTATTTTGTCATTGTTTCTTAGTATCCGCGTGTTTATTTTGATTTTTCGTATATAAGCGAAACGGAACCCGTAGCAAAATGAGAATCGCTGGCACTTTTGCTCAGGACGTCAAGAAAGCAATGAGGTTTGATCAATGCGGCAAAAACCCGTCATATCAGACACTTGCTAATCATTTGGACACTCCCCTTTTTATGGGGAAACATACATAGTAGCCAAAGTTAAGTGCGATTCATTCCCCTATGGTGTGATGTTTGACTCATTAAATTTACGCATCAGTCATTTAACTTTTAAATCGTTTTACTTATTAATCGTTTAATTTCACCTATTCTCAGTTCTCTGACCGCGTAGCGTGGCGGTGAGTTAGCAAGCTATTGATCTCAAAGGTTCAGGTTCTAGCGTACCTATTTACCAGAACTTCTTTATTTTACACCTCCAAACACCTGGGCAACACTGGGTAGCACTGCTAGTCTATAATATAAATTTCCCCTGTCTGTTTAAATGTATGTATGTATTTATGTATCGCAAAAACTGGCAAGATCGGTATCATTTTGAAGCTCGACGTCTTGGACGACAAAATATCGAAAAATTGGCCAAAAACATTAATCCCCTCACCCTAACCTCGGCCGTTTGGCATGGTATGGCACGAGAGTCTTCTCGGGAAAATTATACTATATGGTATTACTGTACGAATACTTAACATAATTGAATCCTTCTTAAACAACAAATTGAATTCTTAAACAACAGAAGAATCAAGGTTGTCCTCGAGGGTCATAAGTCAAATCAAGATGAGATAAATGCAAGTGTATCTCAGGGATCGATCCTTGGACCTTTATTATTCCTGATATTCATAAATTACCTCCATGATAAAATTGTGTCAGAGATGGGTATATTTGCTGATGATACCACGCTATATAAATGGAGCAAGATGAAAACGAATGAATACATATCCAAGGCAATAGGGAAACCCTAGAGGAAGACCTCCAGCCTGTAGTGGAATAGGAATGAAAATGGATGGTCACATTCAATGCTGTCAAAACTAAGCTTGTTTCCTTTAATAGTTACAAGGAATCTACTCAATCCCCAGGAGCTATGGCTAATAGTACATTATCAGAAACTACTTCGTTGAATCTTCTCGGCTTAATGCTCACAGAGAACATGAGTTGGAGCAGATATATCGATGGTATTGTCAAGACTACTTCGTGCTACCGTGCTAGAAAGTTACTTACGCCTAGAAGTATCCTATACCTCTATAAGGCCACCATTCACCCATGTATGGAGTATTGTTGTCACTTTTTGGCTACTGCATCTGCTACTAGTATCTCATTCTTGGACAGGGTTCAAAATTGAGTCGCCAACCTAATTGGTCCAAGATTGTCAGCTAAGCTTCAGCCTCTGTTCCATCGACGAAATGTGTCATCTCTTTGCCTACTTTACAAGTATTTTAATGGTAGATGCTCCGAATAACTACAAGACTTTGTACCCACCCAGCGTAAATACCCACGACAAACTGGACAAGCGGCAAAATCCCACCCCCATACAGTAGAAATCCCCAGATTCCAGAAAGCTTTCTACTCTAATAGTTTCTTCCCCAAAACTACTAGATTTTGGAATTCATTTCCAGGTCCCTGCTTCCCCTACTGTACTGACATGCAGGAGTTTAAGTGTTATGCAAAAAGATATCTTGCTGTTGAACTTTTTACATAGTATCCCTGCAACTTATGTCTCAGATAGTAGACTCCCCCCCAATGAAATGGCAGCGTGTTTCATTTGGGGTGGAAATGCAATTATTTAGGATGTTGACAAACTTGGATGATGGTGTCTAAGTGGTTACCAACACGAAGTGGAAACCTGAGTGTTTCAAGATCGAATTCTCTTCGTTCCGTGAAACATTTTTTTTTAGCCTGCGTCCATTTCATAGAGATGAGGTAAATAAATAACGTGTGCAATTATCCATGTTTGTGGAATTGTACCGCTGAAAATTCCACTCATGAAATCGCAAATTAAATCTAGATTTCTTTCTGCAATCTAACCATATTTTGTACTCTGTGAACCAAAGGACAAAAGAGGCAACAGTAAAAGGAAGGTTGCAAAATTGTGTACGAAACTTTATGGATTTTGATATAGGAAAAGAATAATTTCCAAGAACTTTCTATCCCTAGAACACGTTAGCACCGGATTGTTTCCCTTATACAATGTAATCATTTTGAAATTCAATGCATACCAGATATTTATAAAGCGTTTTCATAATATATAAAAAAATCAAATTTATTATGTAGCGATTAATGATGAAGATGTATAATTTTCAACTAAACAATAAAATGTGTCTAGGGAAATGTTTATATGCAATAAAATTATTTTTTGTTGTATCTTACTTTGTTAAATTTATAAAAGTGCACTTTGAAAATTTATACATGTCAATTTAAATGTTGTGCCTTAATTTTTACGGTCTATAAAAGTACACTATGTTTAACCATTTTCATGTTTTGCAAGAAAGGCTTTTCTAACTTGTATTTTATTGCTTTAGATTATATTTTAATTGTTCCTTTTAGTTTAAACTTTAAAAAATGGATATTCTTTTGCATACTTGTAATAAGCTGGACTTATTTTTGTGTCAATATTTTACTTGAGTCTAAAGGTAAAATTTTGCAACAAAATTATTACAATCTGATTTAAAACATAAAGAGTAAAACGGAAAATTATGTAGAATTAAATCTACTTTTCTGTCTTTTTTCCACTCTACTTCACTTTTCTTTTTCTTTGTGTTTTCGGCGTTCTCTCTCTCTGTTTCTCAGCTCTCATATATATTCTATCTAGTATCCTGAGCACTGTTCTGTTCAACATAAGACTTAATAAAAGTGAACATATATTATAACACCTGCTATCTGTATTTAGAGCATTGAGTACATTTCGGTTCAGCTTCTCCACCGTTTTAAGTGGTCTACTGCATTATTGTATGCACCTGTTACATATGGGGAATTGAGCAATATTTTATGTAGCATATACTATTTCCGAGTTTCCATGCCGTATTATTAATAATATATTGCTCCAGATTTTAAAACTGGTGTCATAAATAACAACGCAGTATTGGAAGTGTGCTGAACATATATTTAAAACTTATTTCTTTACCTCTCATTATTATGACCTCATTTGTTTTAAAACCAAAGTCATCTACCACTTTCAGGCAAAATATAATGAATTAAAATTAATGTCATTAGTAAGCAGCGAAGAAAATATCAGGAGGCCTCCAGAGAGCTAGTTAATGGATTAAATAAAATTAAGGAAATCTCCGAGCACTACTAAAAGCAATTTAGTAAGCGCTCCTAAGATAGAAAATATTTGAAGTGAGAAATTAAAAAACTCAGAAAGTTTCTAGACTGCTACTTAAAGGACTAAATAAAAGTAGAGAGGGATCAAGTTTACCAATAATGCAAACGTTTAATCACCAACTTTATCAGAGAAGTTATTTATACCTGAGCAGTGAAAACAATTAATAGGCCTTCAGAGCGCAACTGAACGCATTAAAGAAAATTTACGAGGTCTCTAGAGCACTACTAAAACTACATTTTTACACACCCCTCTGGAAGAGAAATTATTTTTTAAGCAAGGAGTAAAAGAAATAGCAATCAGGAAATTTCCTCCGCGCTAGTAAAAGTACTAAATAAGATACAGGAGCCATCCAGAGATCTACTAAAACAAGTCTCTAATATCGACTATGAGATAAAATATCTTTGTGAGCACTTAAAAAAAATATATAAAACAGGATGCCCCCTGAGCGCTACTAAGAAAGCCTCCCGAGTACTCCTAAAACAAACGTTTTATCTACTTCTAACAGATAAATTAATCCAATCCCTACTTGAAACCAATTGATATGAATGGTTTTCGTCTCAAAGAAGCTCCGTACTTGACCAAGTTTCTGGGTATGATATTCACACCTGACCTGAAATGGAGGGGACACATTTTGTCAACATTGCTGGGAAAGGGGTTGCATCTTTCTACTTCTCTAGAAGGTACTTTACTCCCAACTCCCTACATTACCTGTATAAGAGTTAAATAAGTCATCTGAGGAGAATCCGTTTGAAATACCCTATCCTGCCTTTGCAGAATTCAAAACTAGTATCGAAACCTAGTAGGTGATGCCCTTTTCTTCTCCCTGCAACCACATTCCCACTAAAGAGACGCTGTGAACCTTTCTCTGCTCTATTGTTATATTCATGACAAGTCCCGTCTGAGCTTAATCTATGACTCTCCCGCCAAACTTAAAAAAAAAACAGTCGTCTAGCTGCCATGACTATAAAAAGTTTAGCCATTCTCCACCTGTATCAAAATACAAACGCAAATTCTATGAACAAAGCTTCTTTTACTATAACTATCTGCCTGTGAAATTCTGTCCCACTAGCCTACTGCATGGTGGTCTTCAAGTTCAATGTAAACAAGTTTACTACGATCACTACGATGTTGTTTTGGTAATCATCGTACATTCGTTAACCCTTATCCTCGAGTGGCATTCGGTCCTTTATGAGTGGTGACTCCCTTGTAAAAATGATGTCTATTTGGCACGACAAGAATTAAGACAAAATATTTCGATTTAAATTTGAAATCTATGTTACAGATGAGTTTATATCGCATTCTTGGCTGTCCTAGAGCAGGGTGTTTACGTTCATGTCGAAGTAAATCAATAAGTAAGAATTTCAATTTAATAAACAGTTGTGATAGGAAAAACGGTGATTTATTAGAATTAGTATTCACAGGACGTAAACTTAAATACATTAATGAGTTAATTAAAAGCTAAAAGATAAAAGTATACCTGAAATATCGTACATAATAAAATAACAAACTTTAATAGGACTATAGTATTAATGCTGGTTTTTAGAATAATTTACAGTATGAATCGAATTAAGTAAAATGCTAATTTAATACTCGAGTTCATACAAATCTTACCTTGTAGGGTGGTATTCATATAAACGTATGCATTGAATGCATGTTATATAGCCAGGGGATGATATCGGCATACACACTGAGTCATGTTGTATAAGAGAGGGGTTATCACACGGGGATATATTACAGTGCGTATTTACATAAAGGTATCATATTTTATAAGAAAAATATAGATGATTCCTACCTTTTATTTCTCCAGGAGTTCCTCTGTATTCACTACTGGGCTCTGTGATAATCATGCAACGACCAATACCATAACCGATTGCGACACCTGTTTTGTTTTTTTTAATTTTATGAAACCACAGTACAACCCTTCATATTTTTTAAATGTAGATTTATTTCATCTGTCTCAGGGGTCTTCACAAGAAGTCTGCATTACGTGTCTACATGCTTGTTTTTAAGCCCGCTCTTCTTGGGGTTGAGGCACGTCTGCTCACTTTCGTTACCAAGCTCGAAATCTTCAATCTAATCTTCTTGACCTGTTGACCTGTCAGCTTCGTTACGTCCTCATCAAAAGCACACGGCCCCTAACACATACGCAACTGTTGAAGGTTATTTTGTTTATATTTAACTTTACATGTAAACACTTTCAGATAAACAATAAATAACTCCCCATCTAAACTATTTTAACAATATCAATGGATAGATAGATAGATAGATAAATAGATAGATATAAAGATAGATAGATCGATAATAACTAATTTAACATTTAACAATGTTATTATCTAACACAAAATTAAGAAAACAAACTTCTATGAATATGTTTTCTTTATAATGAAAGTAATAGAAATAAAAAAAAAAAACGCTTACTACAGTTTTCATCCTGCTGAAATAAACGTACAAAAACACGCGTCAATATAAAGCGATTACAAATCAGGTGTATTCTATAATTATTCTACAACATAGACAATATACATGCATAATATAATAAAAACTTTATACAGTAAATTATCATGTATGCATGATGCAAGTGATAGATGTACTAAAATAACTTCTAAACTGTGAATGCCAGACTGTTGACATATAAGGCTAGTTAATGGGCTATTGAATCGTTGAAAAATCTGTGCATTATAATATATATATATATATATATATATATATATATATATATATATATATATATATATATATAATATTATGTGGGCACAAAAATGATGGCGGTTTTAAACTTGAAGTTGACTGTTAGAAAACGACATTACTTTTGCACCAACCAAATATGATATACAATACATATACATACATACATACATACATACGTATGTATGTATGTTTATATATATAAAGATATATATATATATATATATAGTAAGATAGATAGATATATAAACAGATAGATGTATTACTGTGAAAATGCACTTTGTTTTCTCTTAATATATACCAATCCTAATTAAATAAGCTCAATGTAATTACAGAGCAATATAGTGAATGAATGACAAAAGTCTATATACCAAAGTTCATGATGTTGAACATCTTACAATGTATTCCTTTAATTCAGTTGACATTTACAATTCTTGACAGTATTTGTTTCGTAGCACAACATCAATCACTTACCTATTATGTCAATTAGTGAATCAATTTTGCCTTTAACTCATCAGAAGAAAAAGCAACAATCAATCCATTAAAATGAAATAAATACGTTTTGACATGATTAAAATCCGAAAATTGGAAGAGAAGCAGTAAATACCTTATAATATGTTTACATTACGTCATTTTCAATCTATATAATTATAAAACTCAAATGACCTTGTAACGGGTGTTGTAACCCAACATAATAAATTAATTAGGTCTTACACCTACATTGATTTTTTATTTATTATTATTATTATTATTATTATTATTATTATTATTATTATTAGCTGTACCCTGCCACGCTTTGCAGTGGCTCAATTTGGTGTAATGGAAAAATCTAATAAAAAGAGAAAATGCATGTTTCTTATATTCTTAGTACAGCAATCCACCCAATAAAGTGAAAAAGAAAGCGAAAATGAAAAAAAAAAATGGTACTCTTGCAGAATTTGATCCGGATCTCCGGGAGTTACCGTCACTCATGGCTTGGGCTCCACCAACAATCAGTGGATGAAGCCGAACGTTGCAAAAATGTTGAAACGCTAAATGTTTTTTGTTTGTTTTTGTTTTCTGTTTACAAAAATGTGAGTTAGTAATTAATATTTGGGTGATGGGGGGGGGTCACAGATTCTAAAAAGTTGTCCAAAAACACATAAATGAAAGCAAAGGTAAGGTAAGTTACGTTTCTACCTAAGTGGATATTTGTTTAGTGTTTTTATGTAATGTAAAATGTTTAATCGGCTCGAAAAACAGAAATGGTCGCAGACTCTGTTGAATACGTTAAGTTTGGGAAAGTAAGTTGAAAACTAAAAACTATATAAAACAGTGTCAAAAACCCACTAAATATATGTTACCATGAAAAATGCTGACATAATCAGTGGTTTCCTGACAGTATTTTTTATAGTTTTTTTAGTTTTAATTCACTTTCTTAAATTTAACGTAATCAACGTAATGTCCGCCACCATTTGTATCTTTCAAACACACCGATAAACACTGTTTTCGAGCCGACTAAACGTTACATTAAATGAAAAGGGTTTGTATTACTAAACACAGATACAAAGAAGTTGTCAAAAAATAAATATATAACAAATAAATGTTATCAAAGGCAAGAAAAGTAAATTTTCTACCTAAGTAGATAAGATTTTAGAGAATTTATGTAATGTATAATCGGTTCAAAAACATGCAGTGTTTATCGATACATTTGAAAAATACAAATGGCGGCAGACTGTATCGAACACGGTAAGTTTGGGGAATTTTGGGAAAATGAGTTTAAACTAAAAAAACTATACAAAATAGTGTTAGGAACTCGCTCAATATAGGTTACTGAGACGTAGGCTAACATATAATCGGTGGTTTTAAACTTTTGCTCGATACAGGTGACCACTTTTAAGAGTCCCTTTTAGTGATTACCTGGTTTGAGGATATTTGTACAACTAAACGGCAAATCTGCCCCAAAAAAATCCGGTATTATTTTACTTTAAGGCCCGTCTCACGTTCGTATATAACGAAATATTTTATTGTAGATTTCGGTGTGCTAAAAACGAATCTGCAAACCGTTTCCGTCGCAAAAAGAAAGTTTCCATGATATGAGAAATTACTTTTTCGAAAAGTGGGCGATCACTTTTCAATGTAAATTTAACTTGGAATGAGCACCCACTTTCTGGCCACCTGAGAGAGGGACACTTTTCTGTGTGTTTCTTGTCTAAAAAGTTTTTTGTTTGATTTCTTTTGCATGGTAATAACCTTTGAACTCTGGGACTATTTTCCATTTCATAGCCGTAGCCTTCGTTCTCGCTACGCGCAAGCATAAACGAAAGCTGTTTAGCCAATAAACATGGAAGAAATCCCCCCCTCTCTCAGGTGGCCAGAAAGGGGGTGCTCATTTTAAGTTAAATTTACATAGAAAAGTGATCGCCTACTTTTCGAAAAAGTAATTTCTTTATATCATAAAAACTAAGTTTTTGCGACGAAAACTGTTTGGAGATTCGTTTTTAGCACACCGAAATACACACGAAAATTTATATGAACGTGAGATGCACGGCCCTTAACGGAAAATTTTATCAAAAATCCGGGGGAAAATAGTTTTCAATAAAAACAGCAAATGAATTCGATAGAAAAAAATGGATGCGATTTTTTTTCTGTGTGTTTCTGGGCTAAAAAGCTTTTTGTTTAATTTCTTTTGCATGGTAATAACCCCGACCTCTGGAACTATTTTCCATTTCACAGGCGTAGCCTTTGTTGAGGCTACACGCGAGCATAAACGAAGGCTGTTAAATATGCACTCGCGTACCAAACTGCCTTGTCAAAAAACCTTTTAGCCAATAAACACGAAAATAAATGCCCTCTCCTCAGGTGGTCAGAAATTGGGTGCTCATTTTAAGTTAAATTTACACGGAAAAGTGATCGCCCACTTTTCGAAAAAGTAATTTCTTCATATCATAAAAACTATTTTTGGTACTCCTTAGGCGTTGAGTTCCATGGCGACCCGCAGAATCATTTAATGGTCGTTCCCTTAGTCCCCCCTTTGTCAAGGCTAACGCATGCACACGTAACATTTTTTTATTTATTTACTTACATTGCCTTTCGCACTTTTACAAACATTATTTACGAATGAATAACAAAAAAAGTAACTAAACCATTTATTGATAATTTGTTAGGTGTACAAACATTTATTTATTTTTTTATTTACGTTGGCTTTACTCTTTTCATGAATAAAAAAGTTTTACTCTTTAAGAATAATAAAAGGAAAAAGTTACTAAACATTTATTAATAATTTCTCACATACTTACGTTGGCTTAACTCTTTTCATGAATTATTTTAAAAAAATAACTAAACCGTTTATTGATAATTTCTCACTTACAAACATTTTTAATTTACATGAGCGGATAAGTCTGCTGGTGGCCATGGAACTCAACGCCCACCCCAAAAAGTATTTTTTATATACGAACGAGAGACGGGCTTTAATGGAAAATTTTATCAAAATTCCGGGATGCTATATTTTTTTTTTCAATAACATAAATTAAGAATTAGACAAATTTATTTTAGGTAGGCTTCGCCAGGAAAGCTTTAAACCAAAAAGTGGATTTTTGGAAATCAAGATGTCGTTAGATACCGTGAAAAAACTAAACAATTAAAACGTAATGTTTGATGGATGGAAAGCCTTAAGAAAAACAGATGAATTTAAAAATAGAAAATTAAGATAAAAAAATGGTGCTAGCGCACTTACTGATCCGCACTATTTTTTAAATCGTATTTCCAAGTTTAATTAAAGTTTTATGATATGTTTTTTATTCAATTAAAGTACAAAAAATATAATTAAAAAAATAGGGAATGTTTTGTCTTTTTACTTATCTATTAAGTAGATAATGAAATGTTGTAATTCGAAAGTCGTCAACGCGGGTTGCAAGTGAAAGGCTCATTTCTACCGGAAATGAAATGGCGGACAGTCTCGCCGTTACGAAAAATATTTTTATTTTATTCAATATTTTTATAATTCGCAATGCTAAATTATTTTAATAATATGAAAACATTACATGATTTTCTAATTTCTGAAAATTTCAATTAAATTGGTAGTGTAGAAATACGGTTTTATCGATTTTGAACGAACCAAGAAATACATTTATATATCTATATAGATTATTATTATTATTATTATTATTATTATTATTATTATTATTATTATTATTATTATTATTATCATTATTATTATTATTATTGTTTTTATTATTATTATTATCATCATCATCATTATTATTATTATTATTTTGAAAGTATTTTTTATAGTTCACATTTCACATAATTTAACAAATCTAATATTCGATAATCTAGTATTAATAAACATTTCTCGAATTAGTTACGTAGTTAAGTATAATTTTAATTTAGCATGGAATAGACCGCGGTGGTAATATTTTTTAAACGTAAGATCTGTTGTTAATATTTTAGCGATATATAAGCAATTTTAAACCGTTGATTATTTTTCTAGTAAAATTGTCACTTCCTAAGCGGCGAGGAGCAGAGAGATAAAGTTATATATATATATATATATATATATATATATATATATATATATATATATATATATATATATATATATGATTGTTAAGCTGGATTAAATCCGACGATATGAAATAAAATGGAGGTGGAAGGACCTGAATACTCAACGTTTCGCCCGATTTATGCGGGCTTCTTCAAGAGGGTCATGGTCATTGACGAGAGAGTCAGAGGATTGGGGCTATATATAATGATGGGGAGGAGCAGCGTGTTTTCCTTATGTAAATTATATGTCATATATACATGTATATACATTTTATGAGAGAAAATAAATTAGAGTAAACTAGTGTTGTGGATTACGTCTAAAAGTTGAAATATCGTAGAGATTAAAAAAATTGCGTCTGGAAATATAGCGGTGATAGATTAAGTAAATAAAATGACACGAGATTACGA
Organism: Euprymna scolopes; assembly: GCF_053919585.1. NCBI lineage: Eukaryota > Metazoa > Mollusca > Cephalopoda > Sepiida > Sepiolidae > Euprymna > Euprymna scolopes. The sequence goes on from NC_136524.1 coordinate 57,907,689, forward strand.
AGGAAGTTTTTGAATCAATACATGTGTACCACGCATGTTTGAAAGTAAAACATACGACTGACGAAATATATATCACGGATATGCCACCTGATCACATAAGTAAAGGAAGAACTTAAGAACATATTACATGTAGTATGTTTATGTTTATATATATATATATATATATATATATATATATTTATATATATATAAATATATATATGTTTATATATATATAAATGTTTATATATATATCATGTATATATATGTATATGATTGTACATATGAACATATGTATTGATTAAATAAATGAAAATGCATGGCCAGTTCCACAATTATAACAAAGTTGCTTCAATATGTGTCCATCTGTTACATTTATGCATTTTTTGCCTTCTATTAATCTACATTTCTTGTATATATACATTAAACAATGCTTAAAGCAAACTACTTTAACCTCTTATATATATATATATATATTGTAGCTAACCACAGACAGACTTTTTCGCGGTATCACAGCTTTTCAGTTTTGCTAGAATTGCACCCGTCTAGAGTCGGGGATCGAACCTGCAAAAAGTTCTACCCACTGGTCTTACGAATCGACACCAGCAAACGTTTTAATGAAATGTGCATTCATATAAATATATGTATGTATGTATGTATGTATGTATGTCATGCAAGGTACAACATAATAAGTTGACACCGGTTCCCGCTGAATTACTAAAGCTAAGCAATGTTTAACCTGGTCAGTACTAATTGGGACTTCCTTGTGCCGTATTTTCCCCCCGCTACAATGTCGTCTCTGGAGAGGTGTGGTCAGAAATCGCGCAAGTCCTGCCTCACAATTACACGCGTAGCTGCCCCTACAGGTGATATCCTTTGTCTTTCGAGCCTGAATGAAGTCATCGATATATGTATATATGTGTTGAATAATACTCGTCCTATACTGCATTATAGCTACAACCTATGCGTTTACTGTGGATATTTTGATTTTGCTTATTCGACTTTGACCTAAGGACAAACTGCGGGTTTCTCTTGTATTCTTTTGTAGTGTTTCTTTCAATTCAGTTTCTCTTATTTTATTCAATCTCCTAATTTCTAAATAGGTGTGTCGTTCTTCTGCAATTTCTTTTTACTATTTCCTTATTAAAAAGTTTTATTGTTTCATTTTCAACAATTATATTGTAAAAAAAAGTGCCTATTCAATATAATTAAGCCTTATATAATGACTTGGCGTCATAGTCTTAATCGATCCAATTAAATTGGAATCATCTTGACTTCTTATATTTCCATAGTCTAAGTAATTTTCTTTCCAGATTTTTACATTTCTTTAATTATTCTATTTTCTTCTCTTGCACTATGCTATCTAAAGGCAAACTATACCAATGATTGAGCAATTTTTTTCCAGAAAAATTATGTCCGGTTTGAAATGTTCAAGGACTTTATCAGTTTCTATGCGCATGCTCCAAAAAAAGTTAGACATTGTCGTTTTTCATTAGCAGTATTGGTTTATACTCATACTACTTCTCATTGTGGTCTAATTCATAAAGTTTGCGATGTGTTCCAATATACGACCTGATCGACTTTGTCGTCTCTCCATTTTTATGTTGATGCTGAGCTAGACAAAAGCATTTTGATACAATATGCCCTTGTCTTTCATCCCTTCGATTGCACAATTTGCATATTATGGATTCTGGAGTTTTATATATGTAGCATTTGATTAACCTAGTGTGATTAGCTTGTCCCTGAGTTGTCATTAAATTGCTTTTGATGGATCTTGGCGAACCAATTCCAGCTATCAATAATTACTAAATTTAATATTCTGAAAAAACTTTTAATTCACCGAGCATCCAGTCAAGTATAGAAGCGGATATGGAATGTTAGCTACTGCTCTGGCATTGATGAAATGCATTGCATTTCCGATGTGAAGAAACAATTTAAGAAAAACAATTTATCCTCTGTTGTTCTCGGCTGTGACCTCATTTTTCATTTCTATACTCGTAATCTTATCGGCTTTCAGCATCCCAAATTTGTATCCTCCCCTCGCTATCATCATCCCATTTTTTAATATCATAATATTTTTTTTATTTAGTCGCAAGCAGTTTTCACACAGGTTTTCATCACAGATTTCTTGGAGCACAGCTTGTGGTGTTTTCTTGAGTCTGAGTGACAACAAGTCTCCAGAGATTTCCAGTACTCACCACCTCTACCGATAACCATTGTAAATCAATATGCCTTATTTTCCGCGACTATTTGGTGTAGTGCCAGTTTATGTCGACAAAACTAATTTTAGAGTGGGTAACTTTCATATATATATATATATATATATATATATATATATATATATATATATATATATATATATATATATAGGTGTTGGACAACATAATATAAACTGCTTGTAAATAAATAAAATAGGTGTTTTAAACCTATAAACATTTATAAATTACCATAGTATTGAGTTTATAGTTTCATAAAGATACGAGTTTTTTTTCTGAAGTTGTCCGATGAATTACAACAGAGACGAAACAAGGTGCGAGTACACGACTTATTTCCCCCCCCCCTTCCATCACTGGAGATATCAAGATAATTCAGTTGCACTATATTATATATTCTTAGCTATGAATAATATGCAACTTATTAAGAATTACACTTGATTAAAAAAGTAAAAGACAGAAATATCATTGTCATGCTCGTAATCGTTACTGAACGAAGGTGTCATATTTCAGGAATCGGGTAAATTGATTAAGTATTTCTTTTAATTATTAAACAAAATTTTACGATTTTTAGCGAGTAAAATGTTTGAATTATTCTAAATACAAATAACTCTCTGCAGTCGAATTAAATTGTTGCCCTAGAATTTTGGCAAACTAGAAAATAATATAGCCGCTCTCGGGCTCCTCAGAGTTCCCTAATATAATTTGATTTATTTGATTAAAAAAATCACTACTTGATTAATTTACGCGATTTTTGGAATATAACATTTTCGTCCCGTCCGACATAATTCTTTTTTTTTGTATATTTTGTTTTTTTTAATCAAGTGTAATTCTAAATAAACACCATATTTATTATTGTTTATAATATAACATTCAAACATAGTGTTTGAATATATGGTTAAGTGGCAGTTTTAAACATTTAGAACTGCTTTAAAGCTTCACCGATCACTCATTTTTCGACCAAATTTCATACATTTATTACAATTTATAGATCACCTTCTCAGCTATATTGTGTAAAAGAATTTTCAATTTTTGTTCAATAACACAAAAGTTATGATGAATTTACTAGTGTTACAAATCTTTAAAAACGTAAGGAGGTGAGCGACTGGTTTTCATAGCCTCCATGTCGCTCAGCGACTAGTGTTGCTACTAAATCACCGCTCTCTCGAAAAGAGAAGTATCAACTAAAACAGAGAGAACGAAAGAATAAAAGGGAGATAATTGGAGAGTTTATTGAAGGCAAACGAGTGTCGTACATTGTTATTACATATGTGTATGTCATGTTTATGGGGTCATAATAAGACTAGAAAAGCGGGAAATTTTTCAAACAACGATGTATTTTTACAAAGAATAATTTTTGCAAAGTTTTTCAAAGACAAATGTTAAATTATACTCACAGCTACTCAAAACGTCGTCCGGGAACTTCACTGCAGCGTCAAACAACGATTTATTTTTACAAAACTCGCACGGCATTAATCAAAAAATAACAATCACGCATTGTATTCATTATCTAAGCTGACCTTCAAATTTTCTGCATTTCTAGCGACCACCCTATATATATATATATATATATATATATATATATATATATATATATATATATATATATATATATAAATTTATTCGGGCGGATTAAACGTAATTAGAAACGCTTAATTTTGACACGATTAGTTTATCTATCTATCTATCCCTATATATATATATATATATATATATATATATATATATATATATATACAAGGGAGATAAGACACTGATAGAAATTCAGATGAAAAATCCTGATAGGTATTACTTGAAGTAATACTTTCAAGGTGATCCTAGCCAAAAAGGAAAAGCTCAATATTTAAGAATAGAGCAATATATAAGTTTCGTGGTTCAATTTTTAAAAAACACATATAGAGACATATATTCGATTTAAGAATTTATTGTTTGACAAAGGAATATATAGAAGGGGTTATTTTAATTTCCTTAATCCATGGATTTTCAACAATGATTCATCAGAGGAAATAAAATGCAGTTAGCAAAATGTGAAGCTGCGAGTGGATGTTATTTTGCTTTTCAGTACAATTATTGAAAATAGTTTTTTTAGTTGTTCTGGAAAATTATATGGAGAAAATTATACGTAAAGAGAAGTTGATACAACCTGGGTAGTCCATATCGGAAGGAGTGCAATGTCCAATGTCATTCTGGGTTATAAATCCGGGTAGGCCGAAGTAGGCACATGGGAGAAAGTGATATGCCCATATAGCGAAAGCGTACTGCTCCTTCTAGATATTTCGAAAAGTATACCGGGCAGCCTTATTCGTTGTTGCGTTGATTGTGTGTTCGAAATTGGGTGGATATACCATTCCATTGTAATTATCCCCATGAGTAATAGAATTTGAGCATTGAATTAAGTGTGCAATATATATATATATATATATATATATATATATATATATATATATAGTAGACTCAGCAAGAACTCAAGCGATGAAAATGCATTTAACAGGTCAACAAATATCTATGAAACAGCCCTAAAAACTATCGGATACGAAAATATTGGTATCAAATACAAGCAACAAAATACCAATTTACTGAAACCACTAAAAAAACGTATCGAACCACAAAAATTAGGAAGTCGTGACTTCTGGAATATCTACAACAGTGTAGTAAATAATGGGCAATCAACAATTCCCCCGCTAACCAACAATCACGCGGTTGTTTGCTCAGCAACCGAGAAGGCTAATATGCTTTCCAGCCGGTTTGCCTCCAACTCCACACTAGACCCTTCCAACGACCCCCTGCCTGACTTTTCTTTGCGGACAGACGCCAGGCTAGATCTAAAAATCACCCCTGCTTAGGTACACGCTATCATAAAAACCTTGACACTTCAAAAGCATGTGGACCTGATCTCATCCCAGCTGTGCTATTAAAAAGTGTTCCGCCGAAGTAGCTACAGTTCTCTCCAAACTCTACAACAAATGCCGTAAAGAATCATGCTTTCCGGGCTGTTGGAAAACTGCTTCTGTTGTACCAATATTCAAGAATTCTGGCGAAAGAACTGACCCATCAAATTATCGCTCCATTAACCTCTTCTCACTTTTCGCCAAAATATTTGAGACCATAATTAACCATGCTCTAGTCCGGCACCTTACAGATGCTAAACTTCTGACTGACAAACAATATGGATTTAGACAAGCCCGTTCCACAGCTGACATCCTCACTGTAATCTCTGAACGTATATACTATCCAGTGGACAAAGCCGGGGAGGACAGAGCGGTAGCTTTAGATATATCTAAGGCTTTTGACAGGGTATTGCATGAAGGTCTCCTCAGGAAAATTAAATCATACGGTATCACTGGTAGAATACTTAACATAATTAAATCCTTCTTAGATAAGAGAAAAATTCAGGTTGTCCTCGACGGTCGTACATCTAAACAATATGATATAAATGTGGGAGTGCCTCAGGGGTCTATCCTTGGATCTCTATTGTTCCTAATATTTATTAATGACCTCCTCGACAAATTTGCCTCTGACATGGGTATATATGCTGATGACACCACACTCTATAACATGCATGACAGGAAAACAAATGAACATATATCTAAAGAAATGGCAAAAACACTAGAGGATGACCTCCAATCTGTAGTGGAATGGGGACATAAATTGATGGTCACATTCAATGCTGCCAAGACTAAACTAGTTTCCTTCAATAATTACCAGAAACCTTCTCTGCCACCAATAGCAATGGCCAGTGACTCCCTATCTGAGAGTACATATTTCAAACTCCTTGGCCTAACGTTCACAGGAAACATGAGTTGGAACAATTATATTGAAAACATTGCCATGGCCGCTGCGGAAAAAGGCAGGCCCTCTTTACCGTGCTAGAAAACTACTGACACCTGAAAGTATCTTGTACCTCTATAAGGCCACCATTCGCCCATGTATGAAGTATTGTTGTCATATTTGGGATGGTGCATCTGCTACTAGTCTCTCGCTCCTAGACAAGGTTCGAAAAAGAGTCGCCAATCTGATAGGCCCTGAACTGGTATCTAAGCTCTAGCCTCTGTCCCATCGACGAAACGTTGAATCCCTCTGCCTGTTCTACAAGTATTTTAATGGTGAATGCTTTGACGAACTGCAGACATTTGTGCCCCCACGACGTAGACACACTCGACATACCCGACAGGCAGGTAAATCCCACCCCCACACAGTAGAGATCCCTAGATGTAAAAGGTCTTTCTACTCCAGTAGTTTCTTCCCCAGAACCGCTAGACTCTGGAATTTCATTCCAGGTTTCTGCTTCCCTAACTGTACTGACATGCAGAAGTTCAAATGCAACGTGAACCGACATCTTGCTGCCCAAATCCCAACATAGCGCCCCTACACCAAAGTGGCAATGTACTTTTTTGGGGTGAAAATATAATTTTAAAAAAAGAACTATAATAAAATTAAAAATAGAAGAAAAAGAAATATAATCTGGTATACGGCCCCATACAATCAAATGTTAAAAACAAAATTTGGCAAGAAATTTCTAGATCTTATCGAAAAGCACTTTCCCGAAACCAACCCCTTGCACAAAATGTTCAATAAAAATACCCTGAAGTTATCCTACAGCTGTTGCGAAAATTTAGAGATGATGATTAAAGCATATAACAAAATATTAAATAAAAACAATTTAAAGAACAACAAAATAAACAATAAAAAAGTAGACACCATGACAAAAATAAAACTAACACAAAAGACACATATATAGCTAGCAGAAATTATAATAATAATAATAATAATAATAATAATAATAATAATAATAATATTAATAATAATAATAATAATAATAATAATAATCATAATAATAATAATAAACCAACTCCGGACAACAACAACCATACTAGAATTAAAAATAAAAATAATAATAACGAATATATAAACTTGTTCCTTCAACAATAATCGAAACCGAAACCAAAACTTATGATAAAATTATTTATAAAAAAACTTATGATAAAATTATTTATAAAAGAATAGATTACTTGAGTGCCATCAGTTAAAATAGATGACTGAAGTGCCCCAACTATGATCGAAACCTAAACCAAAACTTATGAAGAATTCTTGGTAAAATTATTTCTGACAAGAAATGGAAGTACATAACAATTAAACGACCCGGATGTAAGCGCAACACAGAAAATAACACACACGCTGTTGTATTAATATATAGAGTTCATGTACATCAACATTTTATCTAATATATATGTATATATATATATATATATATATATATATATATATATATATATATATAACAGTCAGTAAATATCAAGTTTAGAATAAAAAAAGTTCTGTAAATTTAAAGTAAATAAAAATATAATCATATTAATCTCCATATATAATTTTTTGAATTGCAGAAATTTACCTCTGGACCAAATTACCGTAGGTTTGCAATAATAGATGTCACAAACTAACCTATTATCCACCATCTTAAATGTAAATTTAGAACGCCGTTTTATACACATTTATTCGCTATTATAAAATCCTACATTACATTCTAGGACAAGCATCATCACGATCGTCAATATCTTTTGAGAAGAAGTTCCTATATTCATCTCTTAATCTAAAGTCCAGCCACCGCCCCCAGTCAAGACCCGGAAGATATGTATACTCATTATAACTATATTGCTATGACACCTTTCTAAACTGGATCATAAATTCATAGGCATACTTCCCGATTAAAAAATAATAATTCCTTCCTACTGACATTCAAGCTATTCTCATTGGCTGGGAATAAAATTAATATATTATCTCAGAATAAATACCTGTTTACAAAAACGAACACGTCAGACCTTTACAAATATGGGCGTTTTCTCTACACGAAGCGCTAGTTTTATGAACATTAAACCAAATACAAAGTGATTAAATGCTTATAATCATAAAGTTAACTACTTATCCCCTCATATTTACGCGCAACTACCCCCTACAAAAAAATAATAATACGGGAAACAAAATGCACAAGTTACGATTATCATAGTTTTTTTTTTCTAATTATACTGAGGAAACCGACAACGGTATTATTTCTCCTTTTTGTTTGGTTTTGTGGTTCCCTTCGTTTCCGTCTTCATACGTTTTTCTTTATTTACATTTTTTATCTATCTATGCACACATTAACATCGCGCATATACCTCCCATAAAAAAAGAAACAAAACAACCCGGAAACATTATATTTTTATTTATGGTTACCATTGTTTACTTTGCGTTTCATGCATTAGCAGCTTAGAATTCAGTTGACGAAGCAATATGGTATGCATATGTTTGATTATAAACACATTAGAGACACACTCTTTCTTTAACATGACGATTTTTTCCTTTTATTGCTTAGTATTCGCGCCTCTAATTGCCAAGCAAGATATGATTGTTTGTTATCTGCTACATTCTAGATTCGATCTATTTGTTCTTGAACATACTTCTGTTGTTCGGATAGGTGCATCATACTAAGCTCTTGAAGCGCCTGCTTCCTTAATTTTGTATTCTGTCAAGTGGGGTATTTATGTTGCTTTTTGATTATGTTTTTTAACTTTTCTCGTTTTAATATTATTTTATGATTTTCCCACGGTACTTTTCGCTTTACCTTGGGCTTCAGAGGTATACACTTCTTTGCTGCTTCTTGGTGCTATCTAACGAAGTTTTCATAGGTGGTCTAGTGCTTGTAAAGTATCAAATCTCTTTCGCAGTTCGAATATGAATCTCTGTTTGATCTGGTTGTCGTGTGACAACGTTGACCAGTTGTAGGGCTATCTAGATGATTTTTTTTTAGTTTTGTTCGCTCGTAGACTTAACTTCAACTTAGAGGTTACAATCCTATGATCAGTAGACACCATAGAAACTGCTATAAGCAAACAATCTGCCAAAGCTAAGTTAAAGGCTCCGGAAAATGCATGTTCAAAATGGAAAGCACATTTTGAAAAGCTACTCGGAAACAAACCAGAAGTAACAGACCAACCAATTCAGCCGATTGTTTTACAGGAACTCGATATTGAGAAGGGTGATTTTACAATGGGGGAACTTCTAACTGTACTAAAGAAAACCAAGAATCGTAAAGCTGCATGTTTAGATAACATATCTCCTGAAGTATGGAAGACAGGTGGCTTACATCCTTCTTAATTCATGCAATTCTGTAATAAACAAAAAGTTATTCATATATGGAGGGAAGGCTGCATACTTCTCTTCCCCAAGAAAGGTGACCTAAGCATACCAAGCAACTACAGAGGAATAACACTCACTCCAATTGCAGCAAAAATCTACAATGCCATGCTTCTCAACCGTATCCAACCAAAGACCGAGGAAGTACTCAGGAAGAACCAAAATTGATTTAGAAAGAATCGCTCTACTACTAGTATAACACTTACTGTTAGGAGACTAATTGAAAGAGTCAAAGCCAAAAATATTGAGGCAGTCATGTCCTTGTAGATTTCTCCAAAGCATTCGTCTCCGTACATAGAGGAAAAATGCCCAACATATTAAAAGCATATTGAATTCCAAATGAAGTCATTAATGCTATCATAATGCTATATGAGCACACTTGAGCAATGATCATGTCGCCAGATGGGGACACTGAATTTTTCGACATCCGCACCGGGGTTCTACAAGGAGATACTCTTGCCCCTTTTCTTTTCATTGTCTGTCTTGACTTTGTACTTCGGACCTCTGTTGATATACACAACGCGCTAGGCTTCACCCTAAATGAATCCAGACACAGACTTCATCAATCAGCACACATAACTTACGCAGACGATATTGCTTTGTTCGCGAACAACACTGCTGATGGGTAACCACTGTCACATAAGATAGAAAAGTCTGCAAATGACATTGGTCTCCACATAAATGCGGATAAGACAAAGTTTATGACTTTCAATGTGAAAGGAGAGATCAGAGCTCTGGTTGGATCAACACTGAAAGAAGTCGCTGAGTTTACGTATCTGGGCAGCAACATAGCTTCCACAGAGAGAGATATCGAAATTCGCATCTCAAAAGCATGGGCTGCATTGGATGGGCTGCATTCAGTATGGACTTCGGGACTAACTAACAAACTGAAAAGTCAGTTCTTCAAGGCAGTGGTAGTGTGTGACATTGTTTACGGCGCTACAACCTGGACACTCACCAAAAGATTGGAAGGAAAACTAGACGGCACATACACCCGTATGCTACGAACAGCATTAAATATATCTTGGCAAAATCATCCCACGAAGCAGCAACTTTAAGGCAACCTACCTGCCATATCTAATACCATCAGAGAAAGACGCCTACGATTTTTTGGTCATTGTCTGAGGAGTAAACATGAATTGGTGAGTGATGTATTGCTATAGACTCCACAACACAGACGCGGAAGCAAAATACGACCTAGATCCACGTACATCCAACAAATAGCCCACGATGCCAACTGTGAACCTGAAGATCTGAGGCTGCTGATGGAAGACAAGAAACGTTGGAGAGGAAGAGTCACATTGGTCCGGGCAAGGAGCATGTCATGATGATGATGATGATTTGCGCCTCGGGATACTGACAACGGTTATAAAGGTTAAATATGGAGCAAACATTCTGACCCACCCCCAATGACCACTCAAAGGATGGAGTGTCTATTCAAAGAGCCATTATTAATCTCGGAATGTTGCGAGTCACAGAGGAGTTTGGGAGATGTCCGTCCCGAAAGCCGTTCTTAACATGAGGAGGTTTGGGATGTCCGTTCCAAAAGCTGTCCTTAACATGAGGAGGTTGGAGATTAGACAACAACAACAACAACAAAAACAACCTACAAATAATAATAATAATAATAATAATAATAATAATAATAATAATAATAATAATAATAATAATAATAATAATAAAACGTATTTCCAGCCAGATTCCGCCTAATCTAGTTGGTTAAGACCGGCCATTTTTATATTCCGGGATGAATATCTTGCCTACAAAACGAGCGCTTATAAAATTCTACAAAATGGCGTCGTTCTCTACATGGGACATTAATGCTTACAGAAAAAAAACAAGTACATACATATAATTCGTTCATACACAGACACTTAAACACTTGTATTCTTAATTACTGGAATAAACGTGCACAAGTAAAAAAAGAAATAGCTAAATGTGCATAAAACCAGACCCTAACTTTCAAACACGCCGGCAGGTCTGTCAATTGAGGTATGGACGCACAAAATGGATAAAATACTTCTTCAAAACTGCTTACATGTATATTCGGGCAGAATATTAAGATAATTTTTTTTAATATATTTTTTCAAACATATTTAGCTTTTGTTTTTATTGTTGATTTTTTTCCAAATATAGTTACGTTTTTTTAATGTACTTTACTTACATACACTTTATTTACATGCATTTAAATATACTTTATCTAACCCTGCGCAATATATTACGATCGCCGCCGATTTAAAAATAATTTTTTCGACAGTATTGTCTAGTGGATTCGCACGTATTATGTTGTTTCAATTTTGTGTTTTTTAACATATGTAAAATATTCATTAAGTCATAAAAACATCAAATGAAAAAAAAAATGACCGCATTTAAAAGTAGAGGATAATTTTAAGTTCCTCCTCAATTTTAAGTTTCTCCTATAGCAATTATATTTATATTCCCCGTAATATTTTCCCTTATTATCTTTCCTCTCTTAGCAAACAATTTCCTCTCTTCTTTTTAATTCATTTTAACTTTAATTTCTTTCTTTCTAGACCTTAATCTTTAACTATAAATCCAGACTATATATAATCTATATTTCTCCCCCCCCCCATCCCTCTTCCTCTCTTTTCCTTTTCGTTTTCTTCCCTCTCTCCTCCTCCTCCTGCCCTATCTATCAAAGACTTACAATCAAATCTGGCTTCTTGATACTCATTTGTAATTTTTAAGAATCTTTTATTTTGACTTGAATTGTCTGAAGAGATGGGCAGGATAGTGTTATTGTCCTGTCGATTGAAACAATTTGTAATGATTTCAGCAAAAAAAAAAAAAAGCAAAACAAGCAAACTGCAACGTTGAAATAATAAATACATGTTTTGCTCTACTAACGTATTGAGCACGTTCTTCTCCCTGTTTTTACCATATATATACCTCCTAATATATATATATATATACTAGCGGGACCTGTTGAAATTGGCCAACAGACCCTTTCATATGTAATGTATTGATGTTGGCAATCTATAGATCTCTAGCGTAAATGGGTACGCTCTGATATTATTGTAGCTCTTTTGTTAAAACTGCAAAAGTATTTATCTAAGCTAGCATGAAAGCACGGCGTAGCCCGGTCTTAAATACGCTTAAATATGATATTTAAATTCATGAAAATTTGTATATGTTACAGAGTCAATTTACTATCGCTTCAAGTATATGCTATATTATGTGATTTCACAAATAAAAAATATATATCCGTATGACTAGGATGTATCAGCTTGAATCGAAACCGAAACTAAAACTTATAAAGAGTATATATATATATATATATATATTTTTTTTTTTTTTATTTACACAGTGGTCACCATTATCAAGGCCCGGAACCCACTCAGGGATAAAGGTTATTGCAAGTACATTACGTTAGTGTGGAGATTTGATGAAGTATTTACTTAAGGGAGCGGTTCATTAGGAATTGTTAACGTTGGACTTGAACACATCCAAGTTGTAGTCAGGTTGGAAGCAGGCAGACGGAACAGAGTTCCACGGGCGTGCAGTTCTAAGAAAGAAGCTTTGTTCATGGAATCCGCGTTTTGGATCAGATAAAGAATGGGGGAAATTTTTCACAGCAGATTCGGCTAGACGGGTGTTTTTCGTAAAAGATTGGCGAGGGGGGACCAGAGATTGGAGTTCAGACAAGAACCTGCCATGGAAATAACGATAAAACAAGGATAAGCTCGCAACCTCTCTTCTCTGGGAGAGAGGTTGCAGGGAGAGAAAAGGGCATCCCCCACTAAGCCACGATATGGCAGCAGTATTTCATCCTTGGACGTACTTGGCTTTTATATAGATAGAGAATTGCATCAGTAGTGAGATATCTTCTGGAGCGGTAGAGGGATCCCACCATCTTTCCAGCGACCTTGGCAACGAACTTGATGTACGTGTTCCATTTCAGATCAGGAGTAAAGGTCAAACCCAGAAGCTTGTCAAAACACGGGGCCTCTCCCAGACAAGAGCCATCCATCCCAATCGATGGCAGATGGGGATCAGAGCGTTGATGATGTAAGGATAGGAGTTTGGTTTTAGATGCATTACAGGTAACCAGCCACGTCTTCCCCCACTGAACCACGCGCTCCAGATCAGAGGAGAGAGAATCAGAGAGAACTTTGTCATTTACGGCCTTTGATGTGTTGCCGTAGATGGTCGTGTCATCAGCATAGATGTCAACGAATGATTTAAGTGTGTGTTTATGGAGGTCATTGATGTAGATCAGGACGAGAGTTGGACCCAGGATTGACCCCCGAGGGACTCCAGCATTAATAATGCAGGCCTCTGATTTTTGTCCATCGACCACTACTCTTATGAACCTATCGGAGAGAAATGATTTAATAATTGAGAAAACACGCGCGCCGTGTGTGTGTGTGTGTGTGTGTGTGTGTGTGTGTGTGTGTGTGTGTGTGTGTGTGTGTGTATACAGGGTGCCCACAAAGTCTGGCTACATAATCTACAGGATGTTACATAATCTACAGGATGCTACATAATCTACTGTATATATATATGTATATATATATATGTGTGTGTGAGTCTGTGTGTGTGCGTGTGTATATATATATATAAGTATGTATATACATACATATACGTATATGTGCATATATATGCACATATATGTATACAAGTAAATAATAAAGTCTATATTCGAAATTTCCAGGTGTTTTTCATCTTACCAAACATTTCTTTCAGCATGTGTAAAGGTTCGATTCTTGACAGCACTTAATCCGTAGCGTAGAATCGTTCATTATGTCAATTTTTGAATTTACTCCGGCTTTAACTAATCAGAAAAAAACCCGCATCAACCGTAAAAGAATATAAAGGAATATGGACATGATTTCAATAACTGAAAATAGGAAGGAAAGTTGCAATTGTATTTTCTTTTAGTTACACCAAATTCTCTTCTGATTGGAGAATTTTGTTATCCTACCCATATTTCTTTATTTTCTTTTAAAGTAGATGAATTTCTGTTTGGGAGGAGTAAGGGTGGCATGAATTTAAAAAAATTGCGTAATGATTACATAAGTGATTCTGCACTACGAAACAGGTGCTGTCAAAACTCGAACATTTCACTATGCTTAAAGAAATGAACGGTAAGATGACAACAGCTTAAAATTTAGAATATAGATCTTTTTGTTGTTTATTTGTATATGATCTGTAGTTATATCGAGCTTTATAAATTTAAATTAAACGTTTGCTATAAATGAAAAGTGAATTATAATTGAATAAGCATATCATATTTTCCCTATATATATATATATATATATATATATATATATATATATATATATACGAGCAAACAGTCAATAAAACCTCTTGAAAAAACACTTTGAAATGAGTTTAAAATATATTTAATCTGAAAAGGAAACACTATATAAGTGGATAGTCCTTAATCCGCGGAGTTTCGAAGAAATACTCTCCTTCTCATCAGAGGGTAGGAATTATCAAAATGCGTATTTGATGAAACAACAAGTAAGTCAAAGATCTTACTTGAAAACAAAAAAATGTGAAGCAGAGGGAATATGGTGAAGAAAAAGGTGATTACACATGAATGGTGGAAGATAATTGTATATATATATATATATATATATATATATATATATATATATATATATAGAGAGAGAGAGAGAGAGAGAGAGAGAGAGAGAGAGAGAGAGGGGGGCAAGGAGTCAGAGAGAAATATATATAGAGAGAGAAATATATATATATGTATATATTCTAGCGGGGGTACCTGGCGGGGCCCGGTTGTTTGGAGGTGGGTGTGAGGGAAGGGGGTAAACTAAAGAATAAGCATGTTTAAATAAAAAAAATGATGTTAGACGTCTTTAAAAAATCAGCAAAACAAACAAAAAAACAGCGAACAAACATTTCTTTAAAAAAGAAATCGGAACAACACAATCATAAATTAGGTAAAAACGTGTTCGGAAAAACAAAAATACACAGCAAAAAGAGAATAAAA
>NC_136524.1:57925524-57960524 GCF_053919585.1 Euprymna scolopes
AGACTGGAATATGGCGTGTGACTGTTTTTTTTTTTCTTAAACTTCGATCGTTAATATTTTTTGTAAGCGTATTTTTTTTTACTTCACATGTTTGACTTGGCTTTATTTTTCGTTTAACTATCGTATCTACCTATTTTGAATGTGGTAATAACTTTGGTAACGTTGCCATAGCGTAGAAGTTCATAGTTTAGCTTTAATTAATTTTTTTTACCGATAACAACATTTTTAAATGGTAAATTCAGACTGCCATTAGAGGTTGCTGACGTCAACATCACGTGACATGACTCAGCGGGTTTTAAATACAAGTTGACCCAAAATAAACGGCCGCGTGTATACTTTATGTAGAAGAGTTGGCGGCCGTTATTTTGGCGCAGTTATAAATCGATTTAAAAATATGTAATGTTTAACATTAAAATGTCACTTTTTGGGGGTTCCCCTGCAGAAAATCGATCAGTTGACGCACTTTTGATGGTCACTTTGGGCCAATTTTTCGATATTTGTCGGCCGGAAGGTGGGGCTTTCATATGAGACCAAGTTTGTGAATTTTTGCTGTGTCTGTCGAAAGTTTTTAGCAGACACACAAACATACATACATACATACATACACACAAACATACACACATTTTCGCTTTTATATATAGACTACTATGTATATTTATGTATATATATATATGTATATATATATAGTTCTGAAGAAATATATTTTCTTATTATATATCAATCCTTATATAAGAAGCTTAATGTAATTTCAGAGTAATATAGAGAAAAAAATGACAAAAAGTTATGTTCCAAAATTCATGATGTTCACCATCTTATAATTTATTCCTTTAATTCTGTTGACGTATATAATTCTTGACAGTATTTGTTTCGTAGCGCAAAATCAATCACTTAATTAGTATATCAATCAGTGAATCTATTATGCCCTTAACTCATCAGAAGAAATAGCAACAATCAATCCATCAAAAGGAATTGAAATGTGATTTAACATGGTAAAAATCCTAAAATTGGAAGAGAAGCTGCAGATAGCCTTATATTTTTCCATTACGTCATATTGAATTTTTCTTAAAGTTTTTATAAAAACTCCTTGACGATTACTTTCTTTATTACGGCGTTTTTTTTCGCCGACCAAGAAATGAAAGAAAATATTCTAATAATATTTAGTATCTGATATATTAGCAGGTTTAAACATGAAACTAATTTAAAGAGGATTGTTTTATGTATTATTTGGATTATTCACACTACTGTTCTTATCTTGGATATTATTCTCACAACGTTTCGGCCGTTACGTAAAAGTGTATGACGCAACGGATTAAGCAGCATTCTTTGGATGCTTGATAGCTATATCAATTTTATGACCTTATTTTCTTCATCATATGGTTATGCATTTTCTATCTAAGCAAGGAATTTCTCATTTTTCTGAAGAGTATATGAATGAACATATACGACATTGACATAATAACAAACGTTTGTTTTTGCAGAATGAAACGGATCCATAAAAATATGTAACGAAATTTTAACATTCTGGAAGAGATATTTTGCAGGAAGAGTTAATATTTGGATTTTAGAATGTAACTTAACTGTTATTTTTTATATATGCTCTATTGTTATATTCAATATACGTTGAGCTTTTAAGCTAAAAGGATTGACATATGCAAAGGGTGAAATATAATATAACAAACATATTTTACAAAAACGACATTTATATTTATATATATATATACACATATATATAGGTATATATATATATATATATAAAAAGTGTGTGAAAAACTGCTTTTTTATTATATTTCACCTTTTATTTATACAATCCTTTAATTTATGAAGCTTGATGTTACTACAGAGCATATAACAAATGAATGATAAAAGTCTCTATTGCAAATTAAAGATAATATCCACATTACATTTTTTTTCTATTAAGTACTTTGACATGCACAATTCTTGACAGCACCTGTTTAGTAGCACAAATTAAATTAATGCTTTTGCGCTATGAAATGGTGCTATCAAGAATCGTGGTATTAACGTACTTAAAGGAATAAATTGTAAGATGGTCAACATCTTAAAAATGTGAATATAGTCGTTTCTCATTTATTGGTCATATATATATATATATATATATATATATATATATATATATATATATATATATATATATATATATATAACACTTTGGTTATTTTATTGATAACTATTAAAAACTTCGTGAAATGCAATGGTTTTTACTTTTAATAGGTTTAAATCGAATATATATATATATATATATATATATATAATGCAAATACTTTGAACTGTTTATGTGTTTTAATGTGAGAATTCTGTTATTTAAATGCGTGCGTTTCTACGATAACATTTGTGTGTTACAATTGCACAGTCTAATCGTTTTTGTTCGTTTGAACATGTGCATTTTTGTTTTTACAGGGCGATTTTTTACTAAAAGGGGCGATCGGTGCCGCCTCATCTTCCTTGTAAAACTCTGGACCCCCGCTAAGCTTTTACCAAATGCCCTTTCTGCACCATTTTGTCCATCGCCTCTTGCAATCTTACCCGTATCGAAAGCATCCGTGTTAGTCTGTGTGACCGTCTGTCTGTAAACCTAATCACACACAACAATGAAAACAACAAAAGGTCGGTTTAGTTGTATTCTTTTCGCTGTTGTTCTTTTTGATGTTATATTCCTTCTGCTTCTTCTTTTTCTTATCTTCTTCTTTTTCTTCTGATTCTTCTTTTTCTTATCTTCTTTTTCTTCTGCTTCTTCTTTTTTTCTTATCTTCTTCTTTTTCTTCTAATTCTTCTTTTTCTTATCTTCTTCTTTTTCTTCTGATTCTTCTTTTTCTTATCTTCTTTTTCTTCTGCTTCTTCTTTTTCTTATCTTCTTTTTCTTCTGCTCTTTATTTTCTTATCTTCTTTTTCTTCTGCTTCTTTATTTTCTTATCTTTTTCTTTTCATTCTGCTTCTTCTTTTTCTTATCTTCTTCTTCTTTTTCTTCTACTTCTTCTTATTCTTATCTTCTTATTATTCTTTTTTAATTCTTTTTCTTTTCTTCTTCTTCTACTACTATTTCTTCTTATTATTATTATTAAACTTCTTTTTGTTCTTTGTCTTTTTATTCATCATCATCATCATCATCATCATCATCATCATCTTCTTCTTCTTCTTCTTCTTTTTCTTTTTCTTCGTATTCTTATTTTTCTTATTATTCTTCTCCTTCTCTCCCTCCTCCTCCTCCTCCTGCTCTTATTGTCATCCTTGTCTTTCTTTTTCTTCCTTTCTTCTTCTTCTTCTTCTTCTTCTTCTTCTTCTTCTTCTTCTTCTTCGCCGTCGTCGTCGTCGGCGGCGGCGGCGTCGTCATCTTCTTTTTCTTCTTCTTTGTCTTCTTCTTCTTCTTCTTCTTCTTCTTCTTCTTCTTCTCCCTCTTCTTCTTCTTCGCCGTCGTCGTCGTCGGCGGCGGCATCGTCATTTTCTTTTTCTTCTTCTTTGTCTTCTTCTTCTTCTTCTTCTTCTTCTTCTTCTTCTCCCTCTTCTTCTTCTTCGCCGTCGTCGTCGTCGGCGGCGGCGTCTTCATCTTCTTTTTCTTCTTCTTTGTCTTCTTCTTCTTCTTCTTCTTCTTCTTCTTCTCTTTCTTCTTCTACTTCTTCTTCGTCGTCGTCTTCTTCTTCATCTTCTTCTTCTTCTTCCGTATTACTCTTCTTCTCGTGATAATGACGCTGATGTTGTTAGTTATGATGATGATGATGATAATGATGATAATACATCGAAGACAAACATTTTCCGCTGACATGGAAAGACAGAGTTCTTCTAATTACACAAAGAAGAAAGAAACAGAAGCGGTACAATTAAATCGAGTAGAATAAAAATAAACTAGAAAAAAAAATAATAATAAAAAGAAAACAAAACAAAAGGAGAAATTAACAGAGATGTAAGAAAATTAGAGAGACAGAGAAAAAGAGGGAGAAAGAGAAAGGGAGAGAGGGTCAGAAAGAGAGGACAGAATGACAAAGAGAGTTAAAGTGAGATAGGGTGAGAGGGAGATAAGTACTTTGACCTCAATCACTCTGATCCTTCATTCCGCTAACCCTCGTTCACCATTCCATTCTTTTCCCAGCCTTCAATTCAAGTTCAATCATTGCCATTAAATCCTCTCCCTCCAGACCCACAATCCGCTCCCACTCACACAATCTCTCTTCCTCCATCATTTGCTCTTTTTAACAAACAAACCCAAAACAACAACAACAACAACAACAACAACAACAACAAATAACACACCAACAAGACTCTTCCCCTCACATGCACCCTCTCAGCTTTATTTAATATTTGTCCAGCTTTATTTATTCTTCTCTTATCATTTTTAATCAACATATCTCTGTCTTGTGTAAATGCATACACATAAATATATAATACCTGGAGATGTTATTCTTAGAGGCATTGATATTATGCGCGGCGTGTGGCGTGTGTTTTCTGATTATTGTTTGCATATGCCTAAATGCGTTTATGTATATGTGCGTGTGCACGGATTTATGCTTACGGATGTGAACATGTACACATACTTCTATATATGTTCACACAATTACACAAAACGCTTTTTTTTTTTTTAAGTATAATCCCTCCCTATTTTGTTGTTGTTTGCTATTTATAATTTCCCCATTTCTTTTCCTAATTCTGTCCCTAATTACTTCCCCTTCCCCACCCCAGGAGGTAAAACTTAAATACAAGGGTTTTTTTTTTTTTTTTTTTTTAAATATTGTTCTGATGTGGGAAGCATATGCAGTTTCCCCTCCGAATAAAAGGCCACTCTCGATTAGGACAAGAATAATAAAAACACAACTAGTTTTGGATTGAAAAGTTCTTGCCTCCTCTGGTAGGAAAGAAAACAGATACTACACCTTGATGTTAGATATACAGCTAATTATTTTTTTTTTTAATTTCTGTTTCTGTTTCTTTCGACTTATCTTTCTCTCTTTCCTTTTTTCTTTCTTTTTCAAACTTTATTCCGCTTTCCTCTCACCAGGTTACACAATATACGTATATTTTCCTTTCTTTTTTTTTTTCTCCGTTTCAAATATTATTCAACTCAACAATTAATTCTTGCATAACTAGTTTTATCCTTTGACTAATTTCATGTCCTTTTTTCTTCTTTCTTTTTCTAGCCCTTGCCTTCTCTTACCCTCTTTCTGTCTCCGCTTTCTATTTCTTTCCTCGTCGTTTTCCCCCTTGTTATCACTTTCTTTATATATCATTCATTTCTCATATCTATTTCTATTTATTATTGACATTGCGTTTGTTTTTATTTTTTCTTCACCCCCTCTCTCTTTCACTCTTTACCTCCTCTTCACCCCCTCTCTCTATCTTACTCTATCTATCTATCTATCTATCTATCTATCTATCTATCTATCTCTCTCTCTCTCTCTCTCTCTCTATATATATATATATATATATATATATATATATATATATATATATATATATATATATATATATGAAATTTAATATGGCGGCGGAGAGACCTAGAGGCTCGACGGGCTTTTTCAGTAGGGACAGTTAATGTCGAGAGGGTGGAAGATTTAGGTTTATATATACTAATATGGCGAAGACTTTATGTAAGTTAAATATTTATAGACTTATAGTTTATGAGGGTTGTAAAAAAATATAAAACAAATTAAGAAGGGAATATTTAGGTTTATCCTGTATCTAAATTGTTTTCAGTGATAATGATTTTTGACGGATAAGAAATATGAAAGAACCCTTTTATTTGTTTAATATAATTAGTAACTTGGCAAATGAGAGCAGATTCAATTAAACGACGTGTTGATTTATTGTGTATGTGTTTTAGGAGAATCGCATTATTTAAGTCGAAGTGGTGACCATTCCCCATAATGTGGTAGAAACTAGCATTAAGTGTATTCGTTTTTTTCACATCTCTTTCGTGCTCATAAAACCTCTGCTTAAGATAGTGGTGCGTTTCGCCTCCATTTTAAATTTCCTATCGTCGGATTTTATCCATTTTAATAATTATATATATATATATATATATATATATATATATATATAAAATATTATATATATATATATAAAATAATATATATATATATATATATAAACTTTCTAATTAAGATTTTTTCATTTTTCTTTGCTTTTATTCTTTTCTGTTAATTTATCAATTATTAACATTTTGCTTTCTTTTTACAATCTTAACATATTTTCATCTCTCACTTTTTATTTATTTTTATAGCTTGTCCTCTCTCTCTATCTCTCTCTCTCTCTCTCTCTCTCTATATATATATATATATATACATACATATATATATAATATATATATATATTATATATATGTATATATATATACATACATATATATATATATAATATATATATATATATATATTATATATATATGTATGTATATATATATATACATACATATATATATAATATATATATATATATTATATATATGTATATATATATACATACATATATATATAATATATATATATATATATATAATATATATATATATATATATATATATATATATATATATATATATATATATATATATATATATATATATATATATATATAAAGGGCTGGGACGATTAATCGGAAGCGATGTTTTGGAGTATCAGTATCAGAATAGGAAAACATTGTGCATCTTATTCGATACTAAAAACGATTCCTTTAATTAGTTTTATTTGCTTTCTATTTAAAAAAAAAAAACCTTCCACTGCTGATAGTAATAATGACACAATAAATATTTAGTGATTTTAAGCTACTAGTGAAGCTAAAACCCATATATAATTCCTCAGAACTGTATTTTTATGTTGGGGAATGTATGCGCACATTTAACATGTGGTTTTACAGCAATTGAGGAAAATAGCAATTATATAGTTAAATATATAGAGATTTATAAAAAAAAAATGTCAGAATTGGAATCAGAATCTATAATTGTATAGGAATCGGAAAAAAATATTGGAATCTTCCGATTACTAATATATATATATATATATATATATATATATATATATATATATATATAATTTTGTAATTATATATTTTTGTATAAATAGTAAAGATTGTTTTGTCTCTTCAAAGCTTATCAGTGTGACGATATAATTGTTCAGCCAACTGTCTTATTCGAACTTCAGACTACAAGTTTTTTAAGCGATTTTTTTTTTATCTTCGTACAAATGAAAAGTGTAAATAGTGCATTTGATCAGTTCTTTTGAACTGCAGCTCACAGAGTTCAACCAATGAAGGGAATTTTTATACACCGAATGTAGACATCGAATTATCTGCCAATTTCGATTTCGATTTGATTTTTCATTATGTGTTTAATTCGGCAAGCGTTAATCAAACACTTTTTTTTTTCAATAAAATTCTTTTTTTTTTGTTTCATCCCAAACAAATCACAGGGTCACTTAATCGTGTTGGGCTACTATTTTGGGCCAGATTTACAGGGATAATATTTATGGGGTTATGTAGTGAGATGTCTGTTCACATTATACTTGAATGTTGCCTGTTAAGACAGTCAGGGAAGTAGGGGCCCAGGAAGGAATTCCAAAGTGCAGCACTCTGAGGGAAATAGCTATTCGTCTAGGCATCTCTAGAGTGCAGGGGTGGGATTTTGCTGCTTCTTGGGTTTATCGAGTGTATTGTCGTCGAGGGGTACTAGTGTTTTAAGTTTGTCAGAGCACTCTCGATTGAACTACATGTAAAACAGGTACAAGAATGCCACGTTTCGGCGATGGAATAGGGGTTAAAGTTTTTTTCTTGTCAGGCGCCTTCTCTCCTCCCATTTATCCCAAGTGTCTTAGTGATAAACAAATAACAATTTTAAAATCATTGTTGAAGAAGTCTTCTGCAAAACAAGGATTAAATATTAACACTTCAGTATTCGATTCAGTCTGATTTTATTGTGGTTGCGTCACTTTGCTGAAGTTTGGCCTCCATTATATATTAATATGAGAGAATGAGGAAGTGAGAGCGAAGAAGAGGAAAGACAGACAGAGGGAAAGCGGAAAACACAGAATAGAGATAGAAACGGAGACAGAGAAAGAATGCGTTTGATATATAGAGAGACGTGATAGAGTAAGAGATAAGGCGATAAACGGAAACGGCTTGAGTGAGGGATATATATATATATATATATATATATATATATATATATATAGATAGATAGATAGATAGATAGATAGATAGATAGATTGAAAGATAGAAAGAGAGAGAGAGATAAAGACAGAGACCAAATGAGGATGAGAAGTAAAGTTGTAGAGATAAGAATGGAACTGATAGAGAGGGGCAGGAAGAGAGATGGGCTGGGAGTGTAAGAGCAGAGAGTGAAAGAAAAAATTAAAGAGATATCATTTTTCTCTCTTTCGCTCTCTCTCTCTCTCTCTCTCTCTCTCTCTCTCTCTCTATTACGAACAATTTCCACTTTTTCAATTAATTAGTTTTAAATATTTATTTCTACTCTCATGCGTAACATTAATTACTGTTTACCTCAAAACAATTAAAAATGTTTAGATTTTCTAATTACTGATTCGCTCATCGCTTCATATTCGTGTACATGTGTATCCGGTAAGGCAATCGACGAGAACGGCGAGGCGACATTTGCATGCCGTGTTCGAATCTGCAATTTCCCTTGCAAATATCTGAATCTTTATATTCTTCCTCGAAAATGGGCTAAGGAGTAGGGTAGACTATAATCTCAAGTATAACACCTGTGACCAGGTAAGTTTTGCTAATGTAATATATATATATATATATATATATATATATATATATATATATGTTATTTGTTTTTGCTATTGTAATATAAAAATATGTTTTATGTGTGTGCATATATATATATATGTATATACATATATATATATATATATATATACATATATATATATATACATATACACACATATTAAAGTAATAAAGCATATTTATGTTATAAGACCACACCGAGGGTCTGGACTTAGTCTGTCGATTCCTTGCGGATATCCAGCACAGACGCCTCTGTGCAGCATATTAGCCATAGATATGTTTCATACTTTACTACCAAAATCTGCTCATGTATTGAGCACTGTTGAAGTAAATACTAAAACTAATCCCTATATATATAAAATGAATTCATTTTCCCCCATTGATTTTGATCTTAATAGTATTAAAAATCAAGACATTTCATGCAAATGTAATATGCACAAGCTGCAGCACAATATCTGAGGTGTGTTATAAGCCTATTACCTCTCCACTTCCTCGATAATCGTAGATTACTATATTTTTTCTGCTGGGAGTTCACTGGCAAAATCATTTAAAATCAATGGAAGTGGTAAAATCTCTTTCTCTCTAATAAATTCCTCCTTCCCCCGCCACCACTTAACACCGTTGCGTGATCGTCAACAAGAGACAGTTACGGAGGAACACCGGTTTGGGTTTTCTTTACTTCGTAGTTGCTTAAAAAAACTAGAATGGAATTTTAACCTTCCTTTCGGTTCTATGCTTTTTACTGGATTAAGCGCACCATAGACTTAACCGAATCGAAGGGTTATTTATTCCATTTTTTCGCTTTATTTCGTTTTGTAATTGATTAAAAAACTGGGATGGAATTTTAACGTTCATTTTTGTTCTATGCTTTTTACTGGCTGAAACGCACCATGGACGTTACCGAATCGAAGGGTTAAATATGCCATTTTTTTCTTTCGCTTTTCGCTGTGTTTTCTTTTTTGTTTTTCTCTGATTTATGTTTTTTGTTTTCCCTATTTCTTTTTTAGAGAAGTTTAACATCATTTTTTTTTTAATATTTAAGCAGGGTTATTAGTTTGCTTATTATTTACTTTATCCCCTCCTCTCTTACACCCACACCTCCAAACAACCGAGCAACGCCGGATGCCCCTGTTAGCAGATAATATAGTGTATCGGCTTACATGTTTATATATATATATATATATATATATATATATATATGTGTGTGTGTGTGTGTGTGTGTGTATATATATATAAACATGACGTTAACAATTAAGTATCTATCTACCTATCTTTATACATATACGTGTATATATATACATATATATATATATATATATAAATATATATATATATATATATATATATATGAATTAAGTTGGAAAATAGATTTACAATGGTAAGGCAAACCAGCCAGCATGAAAATCTCTACCCGGTTAACAAGAACAAGCAATAGAATAAGTTAAGAAAATAAAGATACGCGTAACAAAGGAACTTTATTACATTTTTAAGACAATCAATGTTACAGAAAGAGAAATTAGGCATGATGTAAATGTAAAAATAAAATACAACACTCATTTGAAAACATTTATGAAATGGGAAAAATTTTGAGACTAGGATTAGAAAAAAAATTGGGGGAGTAATACGAGTGTACTGGATATTAAATTTTCTTTCATATTATCGTGGAGTACACCAAATTCCTGATAGATTATCTTCTATAAATGTGAGCGGATTTATATTTAAGCGTTCTGATTTTTTAATTTTTTTTTTTACTGCGTCTGTCCTTAATATGCCTTGTTTTATATATATTTTATATGTAATTTTTGTTTCCCAGAATTTATTGTAACTAATTTGAATTTTTTTTTAAATTTCGAGAATGTTTTGAATTCTTTATTAATTTTTTTTTTCAAATATAAAAATGTTTTAAAAATCTTTTGAAATTATTTTTATCTTTTATTTTTTCCAACTTTTATCATTAACTTATTTTCATATGTATATATATATATATATATATATATATATATATATGTATATATATTATAAAGTTTAATCCTTATTGTTTTTTCTATCTCTTTTCTTTTTTTTATCTTTATCCTATTACTCCCCACTATAAAATTTTTACCATTCTAATCTAAACAAATTCTAATCTGAATGCTTTAAAATCTGTTTTTTACTTTTATCTTTACATTTGCATAATGCAGAGTTTCACTTCGCTTCTGATGATGAGTATTCAGATTTGAAATGCCATGACCTAAAATGGTTTTAATCGTATTCCTGTTTCTGTAATCCTTATTGATTTTATAATGTAATTAAATTCCTATGAAACTGTAGTTTTTAGAGAGAGAATATCAAACTCATAATATATATATATATATATATATATATGTATATAAAATAATTTTACTTGTGTAAATGGAAATTCAATTAACTTTCTTGAAGTTATATATTTGGATTTTACCGTCACTGGATTATTTATCTTCCACCATATTATCCATTCACGTATAATCACCTTTTTCTTCACCATATTCCCTCTGCTTCACTTTTTTTTTATCAAGTAAGATCTTTGACTTACTTGTTGTTTCATCAAATAATTTTGCATGCAAAATCCGATCCTGCATTTTGCTAATTTCTACCCTCTGATGAGAAGGAAAATATTTCTTCGAAACTCCGCGGATAAAGGACTATCCACTTATCTAGTGTTTCCTTTTCAGATTAAATATGTTTTAACTCTTTTTCAAGATGTCTTTTAACATGTTTTATTAACTGTTTGCTCGTATATATATATATATATATATATATATATATATATATATATATATATATATAAAATTCCTATCCATAAATATCCAGGACAAACAAAAGTTGAGATATTTTGCCAGAGGTTTTTTCAAAATATCTAAAAGAAAAAAGAGTTAAAGGGAAAATAACCCTAACCCTAACCCTAACCCAATCATCTTAATATATAACTCTTTAATTCGAGAATAAAACGTGAGAAAAGGATACTGCTTTCTATCATTCATATTAAAGTATATAAAATAATAAAAAATGCGTTATGTTACCAAAGAGTAAACTTTTAACAAAGCAAAACTTATCAAGATAAGAAAAGCTCAACACTATCAAAGCAAAAAATAAGAAAAAACAATAATATTAAATAAAAATAAGAAATAAAAGTTATATTATATCATCAGAACAATAAGAAAAGTTAAGAGGAATTAAGAAAACTAACTCTTTAGTACATAGCATTTCAAAGCTAAATGCTTCTCATTAGAAGAGAAGAAAGGCCAGAATTATGCAAAATGGAAACAGAGAAAGAAACTGGCTTAATACCATTCAGAAATGAAATAAGAATGAAGGAATATGGTAAATAATAATTAAAAGTAAGTACAATATTTAAGGGTGATTCGTAAATGTAGTATATATGTAGGTAATATTTAAACAAACATAGGCCTCGATGAAATAACTGAGACCATTAAAAAAGAGACAGTAATAAAGGAAAGAAGGAAAAATAGGGAAGATATAGTAGGACGTGGAGAGAGAAAAGAAAGAGATAGAAACAGTAAAATGGGGATACAGAAATATATATATTTAAATAAAGAAAACAATAAAAAGTTCAAAATAAAAGTAAGAATAAAAATATAAGTAAGAATATTTTACTTTTATTTTATATTTATTTAAGAATATTAAGAACTTTTCAAACTATCAAGAATCGGCATTGGACCTGCATAATTCCGACCTGATCGATTTCGATACCAAAACGATTCTTAAATACACAGGTTCTAAGACAAAAAAATAGTATATTATGTGAATAATAATTACCTACGTATAATCTTCCTTTCTTTGTGAGCAGAAACTAGTTAATGTGATAAGTGTGTCGCGAAAATAAAAAAAGAAACGAACAGTAAGTTTTCTGCTATGTAAAACAACAAAAGGTTTGGAACAACTGCACTATATCAATACATCAATCAATTGCTAGCCGTCATATACAATATATCAATTAATTGCTAACCGTCCCTATTCCGGCTTTATCTATTTGTATATTTCTATATATTTTTGTTTTTTCTATAATAATCATTGCCGTTTCGCTATTTCAAATAATTATTTATTTTATGTATTATGTTCTAGTAAAAAGATAATAATTCTGCATGGTAAAAAAATAAAACCCAACCTTTTTTTTTCAAATGATAGTGCTAATTTGATAAAATATTCCAACCCAGCTAAAGTATTCTCTGAAAGGATTAAAGTAAATTACATTGCCGATTCCTCAACCGCATGATACAAGTATTCACAAGAACAAAAAAAAAACTTACAAACCAGAACATCAGATTTATTCTGTAGGAGAAAAGCTATCGATGACAAAAAATAAACGATGAATAAAATAAGATTACAATTTTATCTCTTAAAAATATTAGTTATTTATAGGTACACAATCACATCCTATGTCGCATGAACAAAAATTTAATTACACTATTACATCCTATATCGCATGAACAAAAATTTAAGTACACTTTCACATCCTATATCGCATGAACAAAATGTGAGTACACTATCACATCCTATGTAACATGAACAAAAATGTGAGTACACTATCACATCCTATGTAACATGAACAAAAATGTGAGTACACTTTCACATCCTATGTCGCATGAACAAAAATTTAAGTACACTTTCACATCCTATATCGCATGAACAAAAATGTGAGTACACATTCACATCCTATGTAACATGAACAAAAATTTGAGAACACTATCACATCCTATGTCGCATGAACAAAAATGTGAGTACACTTTCACATCTTATATCGCATGAACAAAAATGTGAGTACACTTTCACATCCTAGGTCGCATGAACAAAAAATGTGAGTACACTTTCACATCCTATATCGCATGAACAAAAATGTGAGTACACTTTAACATCCTAGGTCGCATGAACAAAAATGTGAGTACACTATCACATCCTATGTAACATGAACAAAAATGTGAGTACACTTTCACATCCTAGGTCGCATGAACAAAAAATGTGAGTACACTTTCACATCCTATATCGCATGAACAAAAATGTGAGTACACTATCACATCCTATGTCGCATGAACAAAAAATGTGAGTACACTTTCACATCCTATGTCGCATGAACAAAAATGTAAGTACACTATCACATCTTATATCGCATGAACAAAAATTTAAGTACACTTTCACATCCTATGTCGCATGAACAAAAATGTGAGTACGCTTTCACATCCTATGTCGCATGAACAAAAATGTGAGTACACTATCACATCCTATGTCGCATGAACAAAAATGTGAGTACACTATCACATCCTATGTCGCATGAACAAAAATGTGAGTACACTATCACATCCTATGTCGCATGAACAAAAATGTGAGTACACTTTCACATCCTATGTCGCATGAACAAAAATGTGAGTACACTATCACATCCTATGTCGCATGAACAAAAATGTGAGTACACTATCACATCCTATGTCGCATGAACAAAAATGTGAGTACACTATCACATCCTATGTCGCATGAACAAAAATGTGAGTACACTTTCACATCCTATGTCGCATGAACAAAAATGTGAGTACACTTTCACATCCTATGTCGCATGAACAAAAATGTGAGTACACTATCACATCCTATGTCGCATGAACAAAAATGTGAGTACACTATCACATCCTATGTCGCATGAACAAAAATGTGAGTACACTATCACATCCTATGTCGCATGAACAAAAATGTGAGTACACTATCACATCCTATGTCGCATGAACAAAAATGTGAGTACACTTTCACATCCTATGTCGCATGAACAAAAATGTGAGTACACTATCACATCCTATGTCGCATGAACAAAAATGTGAGTACACTATCACATCCTATGTCGCATGAACAAAAATGTGAGTACACTATCACATCCTATGTCGCATGAACAAAAATGTGAGTACACTATCACATCCTATGTCGCATGAACAAAAATGTGAGTACACTTTCACATCCTATGTCGCATGAACAAAAATGTGAGTACACTATCACATCCTATGTCGCATGAACAAAAATGTGAGTACACTATCACATCCTATGTCGCATGAACAAAAATGTGAGTACACTTTCACATCCTATGTCGCATGAACAAAAATGTAAGTACACTTTCACATCCTATGTCGCATGAACAATAATGTGAGTACACTATCACATCCTATGTCGCATGAACAAAAATGTGAGTACACTATCACATCCTATGTCGCATGAACAAAAATGTGAGTACACTATCACATCCTATGTCGCATGAACAAAAAATGTGAGTACACTTTCACATCCTATGTCGCATGAACAAAAATGTGAGTACACTATCACATCTTATATCGCATGAACAAAAATTTAAGTACACTTTCACATCCTATGTCGCATGAACAAAAATGTGAGTACGCTTTCACATCCTATGTCGCATGAACAAAAATGTGAGTACACTATCACATCCTATGTCGCATGAAAAAAAATGTGAGTACACTATCACATCCTATGTCGCATGAACAAAAATGTGAGTACACTATCACATCCTATGTCGCATGAACAAAAATGTGAGTACACTTTCACATCCTATGTCGCATGAACAAAAATGTGAGTACACTATCACATCCTATGTCGCATGAACAAAAATGTGAGTACACTATCACATCCTATGTCGCATGAACAAAAATGTGAGTACACTATCACATCCTATGTCGCATGAACAAAAATGTGAGTACACTATCACATCCTATGTCGCATGAACAAAAATGTGAGTACACTTTCACATCCTATGTCGCATGAACAAAAATGTGAGTACACTATCACATCCTATGTCGCATGAACAAAAATGTGAGTACACTATCACATCCTATGTCGCATGAACAAAAATGTGAGTACACTATCACATCCTATGTCGCATGAACAAAAATGTGAGTACATTATCACATCCTATGTCGCATGAACAAAAATGTGAGTACACTTTCACATCCTATGTCGCATGAACAAAAATGTGAGTACACTATCACATCCTATGTCGCATAAACAAAAATGTGAGTACACTATCACATCCTATGTCGCATGAACAAAAATGTGAGTACACTATCACATCCTATGTAACATGAACAAAAATGTGAGTACACTTTCACATCCTATGTCGCATGAACAAAAATTTAAGTACACTTTCACATCCTATATCGCATGAACAAAAATGTGAGTACACATTCACATCCTATGTAACATGAACAAAAATTTGAGAACACTATCACATCCTATGTCGCATGAACAAAAATGTGAGTACACTTTCACATCTTATATCGCATGAACAAAAATGTGAGTACACTTTCACATCCTAGGTCGCATGAACAAAAAATGTGAGTACACTTTCACATCCTATATCGCATGAACAAAAATGTGAGTACACTTTAACATCCTAGGTCGCATGAACAAAAATGTGAGTACACTATCACATCCTATGTAACATGAACAAACATGTGAGTACACTTTCACATCCTAGGTCGCATGAACAAAAAATGTGAGTACACTTTCACATCCTATATCGCATGAACAAAAATGTGAGTACACTATCACATCCTATGTCGCATGAACAAAAAATGTGAGTACACTTTCACATCCTATGTCGCATGAACAAAAATGTGAGTACACTATCACATCTTATATCGCATGAACAAAAATTTAAGTACACTTTCACATCCTATGTCGCATGAACAAAAATGTGAGTACGCTTTCACATCCTATGTCGCATGAACAAAAATGTGAGTACACTATCACATCCTATGTCGCATGAACAAAAATGTGAGTACACTATCACATCCTATGTCGCATGAACAAAAATGTGAGTACACTATCACATCCTATGTCGCATGAACAAAAATGTGAGTACACTTTCACATCCTATGTCGCATGAACAAAAATGTGAGTACACTATCACATCCTATGTCGCATGAACAAAAATGTGAGTACACTATCACATCCTATGTCGCATGAACAAAAATGTGAGTACACTATCACATCCTATGTCGCATGAACAAAAATGTGAGTACACTTTCACATCCTATGTCGCATGAACAAAAATGTGAGTACACTTTCACATCCTATGTCGCATGAACAAAAATGTGAGTACACTATCACATCCTATGTCGCATGAACAAAAATGTGAGTACACTATCACATCCTATGTCGCATGAACAAAAATGTGAGTACACTATCACATCCTATGTCGCATGAACAAAAATGTGAGTACACTATCACATCCTATGTCGCATGAACAAAAATGTGAGTACACTTTCACATCCTATGTCGCATGAACAAAAATGTGAGTACACTATCACATCCTATGTCGCATGAACAAAAATGTGAGTACACTATCACATCCTATGTCGCATGAACAAAAATGTGAGTACACTATCACATCCTATGTCGCATGAACAAAAATGTGAGTACACTATCACATCCTATGTCGCATGAACAAAAATGTGAGTACACTTTCACATCCTATGTCGCATGAACAAAAATGTGAGTACACTATCACATCCTATGTCGCATGAACAAAAATGTGAGTACACTATCACATCCTATGTCGCATGAACAAAAATGTGAGTACACTTTCACATCCTATGTCGCATGAACAAAAATGTAAGTACACTTTCACATCCTATGTCGCATGAACAATAATGTGAGTACACTATCACATCCTATATCGCATGAACAAAAATGTGAGTACACTATCACATCCTATGTCGCATGAACAAAAATGTGAGTACACTATCACATCCTATGTCGCATGAACAAAAAATGTGAGTACACTTTCACATCCTATGTCGCATGAACAAAAATGGGAGTACACTATCACATCTTATATCGCATGAACAAAAATTTAAGTACACTTTCACATCCTATGTCGCATGAACAAAAATGTGAGTACGCTTTCACATCCTATGTCGCATGAACAAAAATGTGAGTACACTATCACATCCTATGTCGCATGAAAAAAAATGTGAGTACACTATCACATCCTATGTCGCATGAACAAAAATGTGAGTACACTATCACATCCTATGTCGCATGAACAAAAATGTGAGTACACTTTCACATCCTATGTCGCATGAACAAAAATGTGAGTACACTATCACATCCTATGTCGCATGAACAAAAATGTGAGTACACTATCACATCCTATGTCGCATGAACAAAAATGTGAGTACACTATCACATCCTATGTCGCATGAACAAAAATGTGAGTACACTATCACATCCTATGTCGCATGAACAAAAATGTGAGTACACTTTCACATCCTATGTCGCATGAACAAAAATGTGAGTACACTATCACATCCTATGTCGCATGAACAAAAATGTGAGTACACTATCACATCCTATGTCGCATGAACAAAAATGTGAGTACACTATCACATCCTATGTCGCATGAACAAAAATGTGAGTACACTATCACATCCTATGTCGCATGAACAAAAATGTGAGTACACTTTCACATCCTATGTCGCATGAACAAAAATGTGAGTACACTATCACATCCTATGTCGCATAAACAAAAATGTGAGTACACTATCACATCCTATGTCGCATGAACAAAAATGTGAGTACACTTTCACATCCTATGTCGCATGAACAAAAATGTGAGTACGCTTTCACATCCTATGTCGCATGAACAAAAATGTGAGTACACTATCACATCCTATGTCGCATGAACAAAAATGTGAGTACACTATCACATCCTATGTCGCATGAACAAAAATGTGAGTACACTATCACATCCTATGTCGCATGAACAAAAATGTGAGTACACTTTCACATCCTATGTCGCATGAACAAAAATGTGAGTACACTATCACATCCTATGTCGCATGAACAAAAATGTAAGTACACTATCACATCCTATGTCGCATGAACAAAAATGTGAGTACACTATCACATCCTATGTCGCATGAACAAAAATGTGAGTACACTTTCACATCCTATGTCGCATGAACAAAAATGTGAGTACACTTTCACATCCTATGTCGCATGAACAAAAATGTGAGTACACTATCACATCCTATGTCGCATGAAAAAAAATGTGAGTACACTATCACATCCTATGTCGCATGAACAAAAATGTGAGTACACTATCACATCCTATGTCGCATGAACAAAAATGTGAGTACACTTTCACATCCTATATCGCATGAACAAAAATGTGAGTACACTATCACATCCTATGTCGCATGAACAAAAATGTGAGTACACTTTCACATCCTATGTCGCATGAACAAAAATGTGAGTACACTATCACATCCTATGTCGCATGAACAAAAATGTGAGTACACTTTCACATCCTATGTCGCATGAACAAAAATGTGAGTACACTATCACATCCTATGTCGCATGAACAAAAATGTGAGTACACTATCACATCCTATGTCGCATGAACAAAAATGTGAGTACACTATCACATCCTATGTCGCATGAACAAAAATGTGAGTACACTTTCACATCCTATGTCGCATGAACAAAAATGTGAGTACACTATCACATCCTATGTCGCATGAACAAAAATGTGAGTACACTATCACATCCTATGTCGCATGAACAAAGATGTGAGTACACTATCACATCCTATGTCGCATGAACAAAAATGTGAGTACACTATCACATCCTATGTCGCATGAAACAAAATGTGAGTACACTATCACATCCTATGTCGCATGAACAAAAATGTGAGTACACTTTCACATCCTATGTCGCATGAACAAAAATGTGAGTACACTATCACATCCTATGTCGCATTAACAAAAATGTGAGTACACTTTCACATCCTATGTCGCATGAACAAAAATGTGAGTACACTATCACATCCTATGTCGCATGAACAAAAATGTGAGTACACTATCACATCCTATGTCGCATGAACGAAAATGTGAGTACACTTTCACATCCTATGTCGCATGAACAAAAATGTGAGTACACTTTCACATCCTATGTCGCATGAACAAAAATGTAAGTACACTTTCACATCCTATGTCGCATGAACAAAAATGTGAGTACACTATCACATCCTATGTCGCATGAACAAAAATGTGAGTACACTATCACATCCTATGTCGCATGAACAAAAATGTGAGTACACTATCACATCCTATGTCGCATGAACAAAAATGTGAGTACACTTTCACATCCTATGTCGCATGAACAAAAATTTAAGTACACTTTCACATCCTATATCGCATGAACAAAAATGTGAGTACACTTTCACATCCTATGTTGCATAAACAAAAATCTGAGTACACTATCACATCCTATGTCGCATGAACAAAATGTGAGTACACTATCACATCGTATATCGCATGAAAAAAATTGTGAGTACACTATCACATCCTATATCGCATGAACAAAAATGTGAGTACACTTTCACATCCTATATCGCATGAACAAAAATGTGAGTACACTATCACATCCTATATCGCATGAACAAAAATGTGAGTACACTATCACATCTTATATCGCATGAACAAAAATGTGAGTACGCTATCACATCTTATATCGCATGAACAAAAATGTGAGTACACTTTCACATCCTATATCGCATGAACGAAAATATGAGTACGCTTTCACATCCTATTTCGCATTAACAAAAATACGAGTACACTATCACATCCTATATCGTATGAACAAAAATCTGAGTACACTTTCACATCCTATATCGCTAGAACAAAAATTTGAGTACACTATCACATCCTATATCGCATGAACAAAAATGTGAGTACACTATCACATCCTATATCGCATGAACAAAAATGTGAGTACACTATCACATCCTATGTCGCATGAACAAAAATGTGAGTACACTATCACATCCTATGTCGCATGAACAAAAATGTGAGTACACTTTCACATCCTATGTCGCATGAAAAAAAATGTGAGTACACTTTCACATCCTATGTCGCATGAACAAAAATGTGAGTACACTTTCACATCCTATGTCGCATGAACAAAAATGTGAGTACACTTTCACATCCTATGTCGCATGAACAGAAATCTGAGTACACTATCACATACTATATCGCATGAACAAAAATGTGAGTACACTATCACATCCTATGTCGCATGAACAAAAATTTGAGTACACTATCACATCCTATATCGCATGAACAAAAATGTGAGTACACTTTCACATCCTATATCGCATGAACAAAAATGTAAGTACACTCTCGCATCCTATGTCGCATGAACAAAAATGTGAGTACACTATCACATCCTATATCGCATGAACAAAAATGTGAGTACACTATCACATCCTATGTCGCATGAAAAAAAATACGAGTACACTATCACATCCTATATCGCATGAACAAAAATGTGAGTACACTTTCACATCCTATATCGCTAGAACAAAAATTTGAGTACACTATCACATCCTATATCGCATGAACAAAAATGTGAGTACACTTTCACATCCTATATCGCATGAACAAAAATGTGAGTACACTATCACATCTTATATCGCATGAACAAAAATGTGAGTACACTTTCACATCCTATATCGCATGAACGAAAATATGAGTACGCTTTCACATCCTATTTCGCATTAACAAAAATACGAGTACACTATCACATCCTATATCGCATGAACAAAAATCTGAGTACACTTTCACATCCTATATCGCTAGAACAAAAATGTGAGTACACTTTCACATCCTATGTCGCATGAACAAAAATGTGAGTACACTATCACATCCTATATCGCATGAACAAAAATGTGAGTACACTTTCACATCCTATATCGCATGAACAAAAATGTGAGTACACTATCACATCCTATGTCGCATGAACAAAAATGTGAGTACACTATCACATCCTATATCGCATGAACAAAAATGTGAGTACACTTTCACATCCTATATCGCATGAACAAAAATGTGAGTACACTATCACATCCTATGTCGCATGAACAAAAATGTGAGTACACTTTTACATTCTATGTCGCATGAACAAAAATTTAAGTACACTTTCACATCCTATGTAACATGAACAAAAATGTGAGTACACTTTCACATCCTATGTCGCATGTACAAAAATTTAAGTACACTTTCACATCCTATATCGCATGAACAATAATTTGAGTACACTTTCACATCCTATGTCGCATGAACAAAAATGTGAGTACACTATCTCATCCTATGTCGCATGAACAAAAATGTGAGTACACTTTCACATCCTATGTCGCATGAACAAAAATGTGAATACACTATCACATCCTACATCGCATGAACAAAAATGTGAGTACACTATCACATCCTATGTCGCATGAACAAAAATGTGAGTACACTATCACATCCTTATATCGCATGAACAAAAATGTGAGTACACTTTCACATCCTATATCGCATGAACAAAAATCTGAGTACACTATCACATCCTATGTCGCATGAACAAAAATGTGAGTACACTATCACATCCTTATATCGCATGAACAAAAATGTGAGTACACTTTCACATCCTATATCGCATGAACACAAATGTGAGTACACTATCACATCGTATATCGCATGAACAAAAATGTGAGTACACTTTCACATCCTATATCGCATGAACAAAAATGTGAGTACACTATCACATCCTATGTTGTCATGAACAAAAATGTGAGTACACTATCACATCTTATATCGCATGAACAAAAATGTGAGTACACTTTCACATCCTATATCGCATGACCAAAAATGTGAGTACACTTTCACATCCTATATGTCATGAACAAAAATGTGAGTACGCTTTCACATCCTATATCGCACGAACAAAAATGTGAGTACACTTTCACATCCTATATGTCATGAACAAAAATGTGAGTACACTATCACATCCTATATCGCACGAACAAAAATGTGAGTACACTATCACATCCTATGTCGCATGAACAAAAATGTGAGTACACTTTCACATCCTATATGTCATGAACAAAAATGTGAGTACGCTTTCACATCCTATATCGCATGAACAAAAATGTGAGTACACTATCACATCCTATGTCGCATGAACAAAAATGTGAGTACACTTTCACATCCTATATCGCATGAACAAGAATGTGAGTACGCTTTCACATCCTATATCGCATGAACAAAAATGTGAGTACACTTTCACATCCTATATCGCATGAACAAAAATGTGAGTACGCTTTCACATCCTATATCGCATGAACAAAAATGTGAGTACACTTTCACATCCTATATCGCTAGAACAAAAATGTGAGTACACTATCACATCCAATATCGCATGAACAAAAATGTGAGTACACTATCACATCCTATGTCGCATGAATAAAAATGTAAGTACACTATCACATCTTATATCGCATGAACAAAAATGTGAGTACACTTTCACATCCTATGTCGCATGAACAAAAATGTGAGTACACTATCACATCCTATATCGCATGAACAAAAATGTGAGTACACTATCACATCCTATGTCGCATGAAAAAAAATGTAAGTACACTATCACATCTTATATCGCATGAACAAAAATGTGAGTACACTATCACATCCTTATATCGCATGAACAAAAATGTGAGTACACTTTAACATCCTATATCGCATGAACAAAAATGTGAGTACACTTTCACATCCTATATCGCATGAACAAAAATGTGAGTACACTATCACATCCTATGTCGCATGAACAAAAATGTGAGTACACTATCACATCCTATGTCGCATGAACAAAAATGTGAGTACACTATCACATCCTATGTCGCATGAACAAAAATGTGAGTACACTATCACATCCTATGTCGCATGAACAAAAATGTGAGTACACTATCACATCTTGTATCGCATGAACAAAAAATGTGAGTACACTATCACATCCTATGTCGCATGAACAAAAATGTGAGTACACTTTCACATCCTATATCGCATGAACAAAAATGTGAGTACACTATCACATCCTATGTCGCATGAACAAAAATGTGAGTACACTATCACATCCTATGTCGCATGAACAAAAATGTGAGTACACTATCACATCTTGTATCGCATGAACAAAAATGTGAGTACACTTTCACATCCTATATCGCATGAACAAAAATGTGAGTACACTATCACATCCTATATCGCATGAACAAAAATGTGAGTACACTTTCACATCCTATGTCGCATGAACAAAAATCCATAGAGTATCTTTTTTACAATAATTCATCGTAAAAATTGAAGAAATGCTTCTCTCTCTCTATGTATATATATATATATGTATATATATATATATATATACATATATAGCGAAAGAGAGAGAGAGAGTGAAAGAGAGAATAAATTGCAAAAAATATATTCTAAAATTTATTATGTTGACCTGCTTACAATTTATTTCTTTAGTTCAGTTGACTTGTAAAATTCTTGACAGTATATATTTCGTAGCGCAAAATTAGTCACTTTATTATTATATCAATCAGTGAATTTATTATGCTCTTAACTCATCAGAAGAAATAGCAACAATCAATCCGTCATAAGGAAATAAAGCGTGATTTGACACGATTAAAATCTGAAAATTGGAAGAGAAGCTGTATATACCTTTAATATGTTTCCATTACGTCATTTTGAATTTTCAAAATGGCGTAATATTAGATACTGTCACCTTAAAAGTCACCTTAATTAAAGGAATAAATTATAAGATGGTCAACATTAGACATTTTGGTATATATTTTTTTGTCATTTATACTCTATATTGCTCTGCAATTACATTGAGCTTCCTGAATAAGTATTGGTATATATAATAAGAAAATATCTTTCTGCATACATGCCCCGGAAAAAAGTAAATAGTTACAGAGATTTTTTTTTTCAGATTGAAGAGGATGATGAGAATGAATTAAAATTGCTAGAAGTCATGTGATTCATAAAAAAGATGTTACTTATTTAAGTTATAATTGGTATGTTTCAGGAGAGAAGGCGGAAGTAGTTTTAGACCCACGAGGATTCATTAATGTTTAAAGTGTCATATTCGACCAGAGTAATTGATTATTAAGAAATAAAGCATAATATTTATTCGTATACTTATATCAGAACAACATCGATACTGTCGGGTTCAAGTTCAAACAAAGGCGACCTATAATTGATCGCTCACGATATAAATAAAGGCTGAAGATAGTCTGACAGGCGATCAACTAAATGTCTACTTTGTTTAGATTTGAAATCGACGGTATCGATGTAGTCCGGTTATTCTGTGACATACACATACACACGCAGACGCACGTACACTGACGCCTGCTCACACAGACACCCAAGCACACACACACATTTCGATTTACTCTTCTAAAGTCAACAGTTTTGTTTTAAATTTTGACTCCTTATATGTAATTTTTGCCGGCTGAACATCAAATCGAAAATGTGCTACAGGTTCAAATCCCCTACATATCAAATTTCAAATTGCAATTCTATAGACCAAATATTCAGAGAGGAGAAACATTTCACACACTAAGAGACAAAGATAGTTTATATAGTGTGTATATATAATATATAGTTTTCTTAAATATGTTTTGTACAGAAATTCACCCAATAAGTATCCAAAAGCGAAAAAATCCGATCCTAAAATAATATTTCGTTCATGCAGATAAAGAAAAATAATACGGGGGAATTTTTTATTTACACCGACAAAGGGAGATAATAAAGTGTCAGCAAATGATTTCTTATAAAAAATTGGATGTTTGTCATCTGTAGACATAGCTCAGTGGTAGAGTATTTGACTACACATCGAATAATTCCGTGTTAAAACCCGAGTGTACCTCATCTTTTTTCAGCAATTAGTGGGTTCAATTTACGATAAAATGGGCACAAATCATTTCTTCGTTTAAATATTTTAAAAAGTAAAACATACACCAGAAGTGATTTTTTTCAAGGCAATTCATTGTCAAGCTCAAATATCAGCTGACATGTTATTATAAACAAACACAGACTGAATTTGATAAACGCCATTATCATTATTATTTATTTATTTATTTCGAATTAGTTCACCGGGCAAATTATTTCTCGTATATACGTATTGTACGATCGGACAACGCGGGCGTCCATATATATATATATATATATATATATATATATATATATATATATATATATATATATATATATATATATATATATATGTTTGTTTTGGTTTTAGCGATACGTTTTGAATGAATTCAATTATTTACGAAAGTGCATTTTTACCTAAATGCGAGTTGGGAATAATTTTCCCTTTAACCAACTTGGGACCCCCACATGGGGAGTGGTATATATTATTTTTAAAATATAATTATTCACTGACACGTGTTTCGTCGTCTACGACTCATCAGACTGGCTTAATCTCTCTCTCTCTCTCTCTATATATATATATATATATATATATATATATATATATATATTTGTGTGTGCAGACGTGTTTATATATATATATATATATATATATATATATATATATATATATATATACATATGTGGGTGTGTGTGTTTATAAATATGTGTACTGTTTTTAAATCTCCGAAACAGCTAAATGCTAAGCAGCTGATGATCCCCGTTTTCTATTCACAAATTTTAGTGAAGGTTTTCTCTTTTTATCCTTATGTAGTTAAATTCTGTTTTAAAATTGAAGACTTTTGCGAAAATGGCTTATTCAAGTGTTAAGTCTATTTCTATTTAATAATTTTAGATAATGGCTTTTTTTTTCATCCTCAAATAAATGATTTCTCTTTTTTCATTATGAACGTTTACAAGTTGGATTATATAGGTGCTAAGTCTGCGATTGGTTAAAGTTAAACATTTTTTTCCTTCCGGGAATTTAAACTGCAGTCTTTGATTTTATTTTTGCATTTTTTTAGACTATATATCAATAGTTATTCATAAAAAAGGGACGTCTTTCAAATATTACACCTACTGGCATATTGGGAACACCGATATTCTACATTTCAGTTTACCATGTGAAAAGTAGTAGAACGCATTTAGGTTCATCAACTAATCACTCACAATTTTTTTATTGCTAGTAGCTGCTCCACTGATGTTCAATATATCCTCGCTCTATAAAAAAAATCACACACAAAAACTCGAGTAACTACAGCAACTGTCAACGATTCTCTCTACTCTCTATCTATGCCTAAAACTAAACGCAAATTCCATGAGCAAAGTTTCCTTCCTAGAACTGCCTGCATGTGAAACAGAACAGTGCAGGATTGC
The DNA here is from genome assembly GCF_053919585.1 of Euprymna scolopes. Lineage (NCBI taxonomy): Eukaryota > Metazoa > Mollusca > Cephalopoda > Sepiida > Sepiolidae > Euprymna > Euprymna scolopes. The sequence goes on from NC_136524.1 coordinate 57,952,467, forward strand.
TCCGCACCTAACCACAGCACGGTTACTTTCAGGTCCAATGTAAACAAATTCTTACTGAGCCGTCCCCTTACATAATTATATTCTACCCAATTTCTACACTACAGATTAGTACGGTGTTGTCCCACTGACCATCTGATATTCATTAAGTTTCATCTTCGAATAACCTCCTAACCTTGATAAGCTCCGACTTTCTTAGTAAAATAAAATAAAATATAGTCTTTATAACCAAATCAAATTTAGTAAAATAAATTGTAGTCTTGTAACTAAACCCCATTTTGTATATAGTAGAAATGAATTTATCAATTGGATTATTGAGACTACTGTTCGCATCTTGAGTGTTAATCTCACAACGTTTCGGCCAATATAACTCGGAATACTTTTTGTGAAACCCAGGAAGCGTCATGCCGAAGGGAATCTGCTCAGAATTTCGAACGAAATGGAATGCGCTCCGATGAACTCGTTTCACTTGTACTCCGTAGACATACATATCCCGGACAAACCCGCTTAGCAACAAAATCACACCCCTTCACTGTTGAGATTCCTAAATGCCAGAAAGTTTTCTTCTCTAATAGTTTCTACCCTTGAACAGATAGACTTTGGAATTCCCATTCCTCTTGCCTGCTTCACTAACTGTACTGGTATGTAACGTAGACGAACGCCTTGTTAATCTTTCCTAGTCATGATTCCAAATAGTAGCCTCTTACGTCCAAGTAACGATATGCTTTGTTAGGCGTGAACGTGAGTATTGAAAAAAAAAAGTTTATTTAATCCACGGAGATTAGCATGCTCTCGTTCCGTCAGCCATAACTGGGTAGAAGGCCTAAGTAACTCGAAATTAAGTTCTTAGTATCGGCATTCGACCTCAAAAAGAATGTCAAATAGAACTGGATGTTATTTGGTATTATATCCGTGACACCACAGGTCCTGGTATAAGTAATCCGAATGACATGAATAATCCAAATAATCCAGATTATCAATCTGAATACCCAAAATTCAGAAACATATTAAAAATGGACGCTCCAACTATCCTTTATAGTCAAATAACTAGCGTAAGATAATTTTCGGAGAAACTATTTTAAAATCATTAAACAGCGTACTTATATTTAACTTCCTTTTACCAAAGAATAACCTTTTAGCAATGCATTCAATGGTGGAGATTATTGAGCTGGATAAATTGTCTGTTGAAAGAGCAGGAATATTATGGGAGTATGCAAAATAATTAAATAAATCAATAAGATTTTATGACTTTTGCCGGGAAATGCGTCCTGACATTTTAAATGAAGATGGCATTATTGTAGACATCCGGGAAGTAATAACATAGAAACGTTTTCCAACAATGGGAAATTTCGCATTATTTGGATTTTTCGGACTATTGACCTTATCTTGAATGTTATTTTTGCACAACCTTCTTTAGTTGTATCTTGTCGAACTTGTTGAGATATTTCGGTCAAATTCGGGAAACTTTATATCAAACTCGGGAATCCGCACGAAGTTTCAACGGAACCCTTTATGTTATCTATAGAAGTAGTATACTCTCGTTTTGTCAATCAGGATTAGGCAGAAGTCCTAACAAATAACATTAAAGATGTAAATAGTAGTCTGTAGAATCCAAGTAATGTTATTAAACAATCATCATCTAAGAAAATTAAAAACCGTAACAGGGAGTTTAACAAATTAAAATACCGAAAAAATGTAATAAATTAAAATACCGAACAAATTTACAAAATTAAAATACCGAAAAAATGTAATAGATTAAAATACCGAACAAATTTAATAAATTAAAATACCGGACAAATTTAATAAATTAAAATACCGAACAAATTTAATAAATTAAAATACCGAACAAATTTAATAAATTAAAACACCGAACAAATTTAATAAATTAAAATACCGGACAAATTTAATAAATTAAAACACCGAACAAATGTAATAAATTAAAATACCGAAAAAATTTAACGAATAAATCCGTGTTCTTCATAAAGCAACACAATAAAGAAATACTTTTCTTCTTTTAATCGCTAATAAATTACGTTTAAATTTAAAAAGAAATTTTACGAACAGGGCGCTACGTACAGTAAAAATAGAAATACCTTTCTTCTTTTAATCGCTAATAAATTACGTTTACATTTAAAAGAAAATTTCAGGAACACAGCTCTATGTAAAGTAAAAATAGAAATACCTTTCTTTTTTAATCGCCAATAAATAACGTTTAAATGTTAAAAAAAAATTACGAACAAACTTATACGTAAAATAAAAATAGAAATACCTTTGGTCCTTTAATCGCTAATTAATTAGGGCGTAATTTAAAACAAATTTTACGAACAAACTTATACGTAATATAAAAATAGAAATACTTTTTTTTTCTTTTAATCGCTAATAAATTGCGTTTTAATTTAAAACAAATTTTACGAATAGACTTATACGTAAAATAAAAATAGAAATACCTTTCTTTTTTAATCGCTAATAAATAACGTTTAAATGTAAAAAAAAAATACGAACAGACTTATACGTAAAATAAAAATAGAAATACCTTTGTTCCTTTAATCGCTAATTAATTAGGGCGTAATTTAAAACAAATTTTACAAACTTATACGTAATATAAAATTAGAAATACCTTTTTTCTTTTAATCGCTAATAAATTGCGTTTTAATTTAAAACAAATTTTACGAACAGACTTATACGTAATATAAAAATAGAAATACCTTTTTTCTTTTAATCGCTAATAAATAGCGTTTTAATTTAAAACAAATTTTACGAACAGACTTATACGTAAAATAAAAATAAAAACATGTTTCTTCTTTTAATCGCTATTAAATTACGTTTAAATTATATTTTGCAAACAAGCAATAAGATTTTAGTTAATCTTAAAAGAACTTATTTATTTATCGAAGAGAATATATTTTGTAAGAAAATTGATTACGTGTTTTTTTCAGAGCTCGGTTTGTAAAATTACCACGTCTTTCAGTAATTATCGAAAATTGTAAAAAATTCAAATCATATAAAATATTAATTTCCATGCCTTAAGAGAAAGACCTAGTATTATATATCTATTGCAGAATATACATTTAATTTAGCGCTGATGTAGTTGATATCCATTCATTATAGTGTAGAATAACAGGGAGAATGCTTTCGCGAGGATTTTTATTTTACAATAGATACATAATAGAATAGTATGTATATTTACGTATATCGATTATATATATATATATATATATATATATATGTATGCATATATATATATATATATTTATATATATATATATATATATATATATATATATATAAAATACACGTTTTGTATTTATAAATTCTGTTTTCGACCCTTTCCTGTTTCGACTAACAGCCTTCACTTCTGGTTGGAAACTGGCTGATGTAATCACCATGTTTATCGTAAGTCAGAATAACAGTCTTCACTTCTGGCGAGAACTGGCTGATGTTGATGTAGAAGTTTGAAAGGATCTAAAATAGAATTAATAGAGAAAAAAGTCATTTTATTTCATAAAATAGTCCATGGAGAAAAAAAGCTGCGTATATATATATATATATATATATATATATATATATATATATATATATATATATATATGTATATATTGTTATTGTTGTTTTTTTTTCAAGCGATACATACGGTTAATATTGGCTCCGCCTCGGAGCTCATATTTTTATTTACTTAGAAAGTCGCCCTTTTAATTTGTTTGGACGTATATAACATTTTTTATTTATTTATTATTTTTAAAACAGTAATCTACTTACACGCGTGTTTCGAGGTCATTAGCTCTCGTCAGCGTAGTTCAACTGTTTCTAGGGATCAAACCATATATATATATATATATATATATATATATATATATATATATATATATATATATATATATATGGTGATTTAAAGGTTATTGAGGATTTTTTAAGCATAATTACACACACACACGCATATATATATATATATATATATATATATATATATATATATATATATATATATATATATATATATATAGCGGACGGATGTTTATTTAAATACGCATTCCGACAGTTTAATTTCGGCCACCGATTCCGTAGTCAGGGGGTAGAACTGCCGACTGTCATCACGACGGTTCTAGGTTCGAAACGAAACAGGTCTGTATGTCGATGACTAAAATATATTTTATATATATATATATATATATAGTTCTCCGCTAATCGAGCCAGAGATGTCTCGTGTTGCGGGGTTCAAATCGTTCGAATGGTATTAATCGTGACACCCTCCACTGAAGATTCCCGAAAGGATGAAACACTAATGTCTTTAGGTATTTAATTATTATAGTAAAAAATAATTATATATATATATATATGTATATATATATATATATATATATATATATATATATATATATATATATATATATATATATATGTATATATATAATGTCTGTGTAGTAGTGTGTATTTATAACAAACATTAGCTACGTATGTGCATATTGGTTACTGCTAAGTCTGGAACTTCTTTAAAGAAATATTTGCACACACATATATATATATATATATATATATATATATATATATATATATATAAATATATAGAGATTGATAGATAGATAGATATACAGAGAAAGAGATAGATTCAAAAGCAGATATACGCCAAGTTCACCTAAAATCCACTTGCTTTATTTTCACAGTGTCTTATATGAGCAATGTTTCCACCGACTTATATTAGATTCTTGTAATAGAATACGGTATGATTACGAGGTCGCAAGAAATAAATACTATAATATAGTAAAACCATTAATTGTGGTGATACAGAAATAAAATAATGTCGTTCGCTGATCTTATTACTACTAAATTTTTATCGAACACTCGGATATCTAGCTACGTAAACGAACAGGTGCTGCGGCTTCATTTCTGAGAATTACTCTGAAATCAAATTAAAAGAAAAAGGTAGAGTAGCATTCTATTATATATATATATATATATATATATATATATATATATATATATATGTGTGTGTGTGTGTGTGTGTGTGTGGGTGTGTGTGTGTGTGTATGCATATATGACTATATATATAGATAGATATATGTATGTAGTCATATATGTATACATATATATATATGTATATATATATACACACACACACATAAATATACATATATATATATAGATATATGTGTATATTTATGTATGTGTGTGTGTTTTTATTCGTCATGTGATGATTCATATATTTGCCCGATTTCCACACAATTAACGATGTTCGAATATCACAATTCCGATACAATTTTCGTTTCCGATTCTTTATAAATATCTAAATATTTTACTATAGAGTTGTTATTTTGCTCCACGATTACAGTAAAAACATGTATTATATGTGCACATATTTTGTCAAACGTAAAATATCCCTTGTGTTTTGACGATCTCTTTATTTTTTCTTTACCGTTGGATTTTTCTTTATTTTCTTTTTTCTTTTTTTCTTTATTTTTTAAAATGTTATCTTTATTTTTTTTCCTTTATTTTTAAAAAAATTTTTCTTTATTTTTTATTTTTTAGCTTTATTTTTTCTTTGCCGTTAGATTAAAACCAATGAATATTTAGCAGTTTTATTACTACCAACCGTGGAATATTTTGTTTTAAATAAATTAAAAAAAGGGTTATTAGAGGAATCGTTTCTGACATCGAAAATAAGAGTTGTAATTTTTTTTACCGATTACGATATCCAAAAAAACTTCCGATTTTTCCGATTGCCTATTCCGATTCCGATTAATCGTCTCAACACTAATATATATATATATATATATATATATATATATATATATATATATATATATATACACAGATATAGATATATAGATATAGATACATATATATATATACACACATTTATATTTATATATATACACACATTTATATATAAAAGTTTGGGCACATTAAGCTGATATGAGGACTTGAAATGTGGCCAAGACTTTTGGAACACCCTGTATATATATATACATATATATATATATATATATATATATATATATATATATATATACAATATATATACATATATATACATATATATACATATATATACATTTATTTATATATATATATATATACATATATATATACAATATATATACATATATATAATATATATACATATATATATACATTTATTTATATATATATATACATACATATATATATATATATATATATATATATATATATATATATATGGTATCAATAAATTAAGAAAATGAAAATATAAAAATAAGAACTGATGCATACAGATTTATTTATTTATTCAAAAAGGATGCTGTATCAAGTAGGGGTGCATTATATAAAAAAAAATCTTTATGTCATGGTATTTCGAAACACTAGTTAAACTGAATGGAGACTTTAATTCTCAAAGCGGAGCTTGTGTTTATTTATTAATTTTTAAAAATATTTCGACCCCGCTTTGCACTCATCAAGAACCTAAAAACCTCTACTCCTTTGCCTTTAAAAATCTTTCCCCTTCTTTAAATTTTTCCTTACATGTTTTTCTCGTTTTATTTTATTTCGTTTTATGTTTTTTTTTCACTTGGCTGTTTATATTTTTTCATGCTTATATTATTTTTTATATCTATTTGTTTATTCTTTTATGTTTAATAACTTTGCATTTCTTGTAAATTTATTATCTAATATTATTCCATAAGTTTTCTCAACATTTTTCTTTTCATACTGTTTATCCCATATTTCTTTGCAATTTTTTATCCCATTATTTTACCATCTGTTAATCTTTTATCTTATTCCCTGAAAATTGATTTTTGATATTGTATCCCTTCACCTTTATTACTTCAGCATATAAATTATTTCTAATAATTTATACTTCATTTAAATACTAAGTTATATTTTCGATAACCCTACTAAAATGTACGAACATATCATAAATCCCCTATTTCAAGTAACCCCATCCATAATTATAACCCATTAATGCATATTATTATATAAAAATTCTCTTCCAATCATTATCCTATATCTTTTGCCAATATTGTGCACGTATATTAAACCCACCATAACATATGTGGTATACACCTACGTCCATTATATAATAAAAGCTATATTCACCTATATCAAAAGATCACTTTATTTCTCCCATTCCCTCCCCAAAACAGTCTCTATATTTTAATCTCTCACTGCACAATTACTATGCTCCTTATTTAGCTATCGCTAGACGTCGCATCTTTATTACGTTACCTAGTACCTTCTCTATTCTCATTAGGAGAAGCATAGGGCTTCGAAATACCATTGTATAAAGTTGTTTTTTTTTTTTTTTTTTTTTTTTTTACTTATCCTACACCCTTAACGGATGTATCACATTTATTGAATGAATGAATAAATCTATGTACATTAGTATATATTTTTATCATTTTTTTATTTTATTGATACTCTATATAAGCCCAAAAACAATTTGTTGAGCGTTGCAATATCTCTACAAGTCATCCCTTAAAAAATAGATCTTATTCTTATAACCCAATATATATATATATATATATATATATATATATATATATATATATATATATATATACATATATATATACACACACAGACATATATATATATATACACACAGAGACATATATATATATATAATAAAATATACATATATAAAATATACACATATAAAATAAGAACAAAGGTTTAATAAAACATGTTATATATATATATTTATTTATATGTATATATCTATATGTATATACCTATATATGTGTATATATACATATATATATATATATATATATATATATATGTATATATATATATTATATGGTTATACACTTATCAATTTATTTACTCAACGAAGTTTTTATCTACAGACTTAAAATTTTATATATAGCGTATTCAGACATTTGGAAATCTTTTAACTCGGTTTATCTCCGGAAAAAAGAGCTGCTAAGGGAACAACATTGGTACGTGGGGGAGGGGGGGGTCATCGGATTTTTATATGTTTGTCAACCTATTCACGAATGCGCAACAGATTACTTACGTTAAGAATAAGTAGGTTTTAAAAAAAAATTAAACTTAAAACGTACCAAGCTAGCTTATGGTTATCGTAGT
>NC_136524.1:57978024-57980524 GCF_053919585.1 Euprymna scolopes
CTGACTAATTAGTAAATAATAAACAAACAAATAAATAAACGTATAGCTTAGATTCTTCGAGCTGCTGTATCCATCTTTAATGTTTTTGCACAAAAGTTCGGTTTTTCAAGTCTATCTTGTAGAACACAGGAGTCTTTCTATAAGGCTCGGGAATCCTTCTGTCGATCTTGGACATCTCCACGAAATTTCAAACGGAACCCTTTATTTAATCTATGTGGGTAGCAGACTATCATTCTGTGAGCCATCACTAAGTAGAAATCCTAAGTAATTCGCAATTGTATTTTTAGTGTCGCCCGCACTGAGGATTGAACTTCCAACTCCCAGAAGAGTGTAACTTTACAACTGAATTTTCCCAAATATTTTATCCACTAAGTCACAGGTCACATTGTAAAATTAACACTAAAGATAAAAATAAAAATCCGAATAATCCAAAAAATACGAATAGCAATGTTCATCTCAAAAATTCAGAAGCGAATAAAAAGCATTTTAATTGATTTTTGCACAAAATATAATTGTACTATTATAAAAAAAAATATATTTTATTTCCTTAAATGCTGAGTCGCAATCACCGTTTTCTTTTTCACTAAACGGAGCAACCACTTATCATGGCTATTCTCCACTCGAGGACAAGACTTAATCGGATGGAACGACTGTCGGAACTAATTATGAATAATTATGGGAATTAATCTAGATAGAAATCTATTGAATTTGGCTTTGAAGTTGTAATTTGTGGGAAGAAGTAATGTGGTAATGTGTTCTACGGACGGGAAGAACTAAAAAAAAAATAATCTCTTTGTGGAAATATTGTAGGTGCGCTGATGAAGAAAGTAAACTTTTTTTTCGCTGTGGTAAAGATGGCTACTACTATGAAAGTGTTACAAGGAGGAAGTAGAGATTGGATCTCGGTCGAGCACGTTCAATGTAAATAACAACAAAGTAGACAGAGACTAGCAACGATTCTTCCCTGAGAAAAGGGCTGTAAAGAAACGAAAGAACTCATCATCAACTAGATTATAATTTAGTTCCAGCTAACGTCAAGAACTCCAAATATGGTACCTCTCCACATGTGGTTCAGGTACTCCGTCTTAGATAATCTGCGTTAGGTATTTTGTCTTAGATCTTATTTGAATCTTATACAGTTTGTATAATTGTATGTAGATACCAAGTCATTTCTGAGGTGGTACCCATTTTTCAATGATCTTAGCCACATAGGGTATTTAAGCTTCTCATTTAAAATTTCGAGTGAAAGTAAGTCCAAAGCAGCTTACAAAACAAAGTGTCGTTCTTGCAAAGAGAAAACATTCATATCGAAATGGCACGAATCCGGGCGTTCCTGATGGAAAGTGGAAAGCTTGGTTTTAAAAGTACCAAAGCAAACTACGTTATCAAAGATTAGAAAAAGGGGGAAAATCAGCAAAAGGTTCAGTCATCTATGCTCTTCGATGTGTAGCCATATACCGTGGTGTCGTTTGTTTCGACATCGACAGATGATCGCATACAGCGAATAGGAAATTCGTGTTACACGTTTCTGCTCATCAACAGCTACTGTACAGATCCATCGGAGAATGAGAAATAACAATAAGAAAAAGGGGATGAGTGATTGCGAGGAAACTGCCTGATATTCCCTAACAAGTAAGCTCGTTAAGAGAGCTTTTGTGTCACTTTATTCCTTGCGTAGTTATAGGTGCTGCCATTGATGATTCTGAAATATGGTAAATTGAAAACGAAAAATGTCCATGCTTTCCTCAAGTACTGTACGTCCGCAAATACTTATGCATACTCTTTTTATCTCTCTCTAATTCTCTCTCCCTCATCCTCTCTCACACACACACTCTCTCTATGTCTCTCTCTCTCTCTCTCTCTCTATATATATATATATATATAGAGAGAGAGAGAGAAAGAGAGAGAGGCAGATATAGATATAGATATATATTTACATACATGTATATATATATAGAGAGAGAAAGATAGAGAGAGAAAGAGAGAGAGAAAGAGAGAGGCAGATATAGATACAGATATATATTTACATACATGTATATATATATATTTCAGCTCTATACAAAATACTGTATGTCTAAAAATACCTACGCATTCTCTATATCTATCTAGCTATCTATCTATATGTATATATATATATGTACATATCTACCTATCTATCTATCTATCTATGTATCCCCTTTGTTCTCTCTTTTATTCAAGATGTGTAACATCAATGAAAATATAACTTAATATAGAGGAATGGGAATAACAAAAACTGAATATTAATAATGATAAATAATAAAAAAAATAATAGTAATAAATAATAATACTGATAAAAATTATTAATAATAATAAACAATACGTATAATTAATAATAATAATAATATAAAGACTATTACATAATAGTAATCAATAGTAATAATAAATAATAATATCATCAATAATGAAAAATAATAATGCTAAAAATAATAAAAAATGATATAGATTTTAAATAAAATAATGAATAATAATAAAGTATAAA
>NC_136524.1:57985524-57998024 GCF_053919585.1 Euprymna scolopes
AAATGTTTCTCTACTTTCATGTAACTATTTACAGTGTTCATAAAAAGAATTCATCTTTTCTTTTTATAATAATAATAATAGTAATAATAATATATATATATATATATATATGGAAATTCTGAGTTAAATTATGTAGAATTCCAAAATTTATTGTTTTACAAACGAGTACAAATAATTATTAAAACTATTTTTTCTTTAATCCATGTATGTTCAATGATTGGATCATCTTATCAGAGAAAATGTAATTAGCAAAACATATGTGTGTAATTATAAATTTTACTTATTAAAATATAAATTGAAAATTAAAATTACAGTGTAAAAAAGATAGTCAAATTAGAAATAAAGAAAAAAGAAAATTAAATAATAGCAAAAATAATCTTCCACGGTTGATTGAGTTACAAGGTTCTTGCAAGGTTTGGATGCCCAGAGAGGTACATTCGGGTACTGAGACTACTACATGACAATATGTCAGCTACAGTCCTCAGTAGTAGTGGAGATGTAACAGAGCCCTTCTGGGTTGACACGGGAGTGAAACAGGGATGTGTCATTGCCCCAACCCTGTTCTCCATCTTCATTACTGCTATCCTCCATCTCACGGACAAACATCTTCCCCATGGAGTTCGGATTATGTACAGAACTGACGGGCGACTTTTAAACATCAACAGATTTAGGGCCAAAGGTCGAACGAACACCATATCCATTATGGAGATACAGTATGCAGACGATAAGGCCCTTGTAACCCTCTCAGAAGAGGACCTACAGTGTACACTGGTTGCCTTCCCGAGGGCGTACAAACAGCTACGACTAACAATTAATATTAAAAAAACCCAAATCCTCCATCAATCACCACCAAACAGTACTCCAGTCTCACCCCCAAACATCTTTCTCAAGCTCAAAGCTTTCTCAAGGCTAAAGAAGAGAGTATTTGAGAACCGTGACCTTCTGGCAAAGACCAAAGTCATGGTATATAAAGCTGTCTTGCTGCTCACTTTTCTCTATGGATCGGAGACCTGGACCACATACAGGAGGCACGTAAAACCCTGGAGACGTACCACCAAAGATGCCTCCGAAAAATCCTCAGAATTAGTTGGAAGGACAAAGGCACCAACCCCAGCGTCCTGAGTGAGGCTGACATTCCCACTATCACCGCTACTGTTGCTCAACGCCAGCTCAGATGGACTGGTCATGTTGTCCGAATACCGGATCTCCGCCTCCCAAAACAGATTTTCTACTCTCAGCTTGTTGAGGGAAAGCGTGCCCAGGGTGGCCAAAAGATGAGGTATAAGGACAACATCAAAGCAAATCTAAAGCGGTTTCACATGGACCTTGAGACATGAGAGGACGTGGCTGGGAGCAGGTTGGTATGGAGGAGTGCTGTCCACGAAGGTGCTGCGCTTATAGCAGTGATCTAAATCAAGCTGCTGAGGATAAACGCAAGCACAGAAAGGACAGATTATCAACCAGACACCCCCACCCCACCACCACTACCTTTATCTGCCCAAATTGCACAAGACAAATTGGGTCTAGGATTGGGCTCTATGCTCACCTGAGGACCCACAGAAGTCACAACGGACAGTCTTACTCGGACACGAGTGACCGCCGATGATGATGGTATATATGTATGTGTGTATATATGTTTATGTGTGTTTGTATGTATATATGTATATATATGTTTGTGCTTATGTATGCATATGTATGTGTATATATGCATATATACATGTTTGTGTATACATGAATATATATGTATGTGTATGCATATGTAGGTAAATGTATGTGTATGTATGTATATGTGCATACGTGTATGTATTTGTATGTGTATGTATATGTATCTTTTTATGTGCATATGTGGATATATATGTGCATGCATATTTATGTATACGTGTAGCGTGTATGTATATGTATGTGTATCTATGTGTATTATGTATTGCGTATGTATGGATATATGTATATATGTGTGTATGTTTATAGATATGTATGTGTGTATGTGTACGCATGTGTATATATGTATGTCTGCGTGTATATATATTGCTATTTTACGCTACAATTGTTTCCATGTCCAGTCGACAATTTCAAACATTACATCGTTTGAAAATTTTCAAAAAACAGAATTTAAATACACTCTTGACAATAGAACATATTTTTAAAAAAAGCAAGCATGTGAGAACCATTTACCCTTGAGTAACCTCTGTGGAAAGCCCATTTAAATATTAATATATCACCTAATTTTCGTATCCTTATGTAACGTAAAATGAAATACACTTTTTGTTGTCATCAACACCTTTTTCGAATGTCTTGATTTTGCTTACACAGTATATCAATACTCAATTATGAAATATGATAACACCAATGACCGTCTTCAGTGTCATGATTACTTGAGTGTGTGAATTCGCCGGCAGGACTAAATAAGTCATTTTCGGACTCATGGACTTTCAGTGTCTGAAAGTGTGGCACTCGTCTGATAAGACTTTGCAATCATTATATATATATATATATATATATATATATATATATATAATAAAATGTGTGTGTGTGTGTTAAGAAGAATATTCGTCCTAGCTCCGCTTAAATAAACTCACGTAACATAGCTGCTTTGCAACAGTTTAAAAAAAGATTAAAGTCAAGACATTGTCATACTCAAGTTCCTAACTCCTTTCCTCCTCACACGGGCAGAGTTAAACACAAGGTCGGTTTTTAATGTGGGGAAAATTTAGCTCTCTAAAAAGGAGCACTCTTGATAGGATTAAAAATAAAATTGTATCAGTCATTAAGGGGTACTCCTACACTGACCGAGGACAGAAAAGGTGAAGTGTAACATTTGAACAGATACTACACGTTGTTCTTAGCCAAAAGGAACTATTAAGACATGCAGTAATATATATATTTATATGTGTGTATGTATGTGTATGTGTGTGTGTACACACGTATAAAATAAAGATATAATCCTATTAAACTTCGTCTCTAGAATCCTTTGCTTTATGATCAAAGTCCATTACCTGATTTTCAGGCGGAGTTGTACAATCATCATCCCCTGCGTAATTTCTATACTCATAGGTTTTTGAAATTTTTTCACTGGATTATTATTAATTGGACAATAATGACCAGATTATGAAAAAAAAGGGGTAATTTTCAGTATGGCATCTGTCCACAAAGGAAAGTCATTGAGAGTGTGGTTTGGTGGGTCCAATGTGGAGTTTGAGGCAAACCGACTGACAAGAATGTTAGTCTTCTTGGTTGTCCTGCAAGAAACTTCATGATTGTTTGATAGTGGGGGAATTGTTGATTGCCCATTATTTACTACACTGTTGTAGATTTCTAATTCTTGTGCGTCGATGCGTTTTCTGGTGGTTTCGGTATATTCATGCTCTTTTATTCCTGTTTATTTTTTCTTTTGTTTACATTCTTGGTAGGTTTAGTTGATTGTTAAATTTAAATTAATTCCACATGTTTGTTAGTATTGTCACTAAGTGTAATATGTTGATTTTTTTTATATGCATAAGTATTTTAATTATAATTTCTTATATCATCCTTATTTACGTTGTGTGTGAAAACACACGATCTTAATCTTGAAATCACAATGGGCCTGCATTCTGGTAGGTCTGTATATTTTTAATGAACTAAACACAAATTCCTGGGTTGAACATGGGCTTATACCTAGATAACGCACTATTTTTTGTAAACTCAAACAATGGAATATTAGAGAAAATTAAAAAGAAAAAATATCATTTTTTTTTTGTTTGTAAAATAAACTTGAAAATACCGATTATATATATATATATATATATATATATATATATATATATATATATATATATATTAATGCCGCAGATAACAAAATCAAAACTAAAGCAAAACAGAACAACGAACATGAATACAAGAACAACAATATATATTTCGACTGGAAGGGTCTCTCTTTTATTAATAAATGTGTTTTCATTTTCTGAAAATAAAATAAAATAAAATAACGAAAACAGCAGCAATTGTAATATAAACTTTACAATTTTATATATTATATTTTCTCACCATCCCCATTGGATGTGTACAATTTTTTCTTTCACAAATAACAATTAAAACAGGCTCCCACTAATGAAATGATTTAATGACTGGCACAGTGTATTAGTAAACCATGATAGCCTATCAACTTATGAGCAGGCACTGTCTTATTACAAACCCGAGTACGTGGAGATCTTCAGCCTTGAAAGACCGTCTAATCTAAGTGGGAATAACTCGGACAAATTTTTTTTTTTACTTTAGCCAAGCCCTGGAAAATTTCTTGCAATTTTCTGCTAACTACTACATTCGAAACAATCTCCAGCCGTCATGACTGTGTCTTGCCATTGGATCCAGATTTTTTTCAAATCAGAAGAATATAGAAAACGCTGCGCAGTTTTACTGCAGCAAGTCGTGATAGATAAGGAGTTGTAGAGGCAACAACAGAACAACCCCTGTTGTGGCAGAAGCGTGACGATGTAGAAGGTATGGATGCACTGCCCGTTGCAGCACATAGACCTGAACATATGCGGCTCAGACTATAGAGTCGTCTTACTTCTAAACAAAGCAGTAGGGGAACCTGGCAGACCCCCTGAATAACTGAACAGCGCTCTTTAGGAATGCACTTCTAACCTCCATGGCATTAGGGATGGACTAGAAAACCCGCCCTGCAAATTGCCTGTTGCATCACACTAGGTAAAGTTTACCACAACTTCGCAGTCGCAAAGCAAGACAACAAACCATGACCTCGCACACCATAGGTATGTGGAACGTAGTACTCTTTTATACATTTGCGAAAGAAAGAAAACCCCAAAGGCGAATCGCCCTGTTGGGCGTAGAGTTCGGTTACTATAATGTAGATGTAGCAACATTCTACGAAATTTGCATGGCTAAAGAAGGTCAACTCAGAGAGAACAACGACGGTTATACCTTCTTCTGGAGCAGACATATTATCAAGGAGTGTTGGAGAGCAGGAGTTGGATTCACAATTAAAGGCAAACGCATAAAAATTGAGCCAAACATGCAACATATTGTTGATTGTTTTTTCTGAGACGTGCTCTGATTATCAACATGAGTAGTAAGCCTGTAGACCTAGAAAGAAAAATAGTGTTAAATCTCTTATGATTCATACTAGTATTCTCCACAAGAATCCGTGACATCGTAGATATTGTACTTCGTGAATTTTAGTTATGGAAGTTACACTATCTTATTTGTCAGCATCCAGTCATGGCTGGCGTAATAAAAGCATGCTATCCCCATGAATTAAATAAACTGTTTCGTTCGGATATTCATGCGGATTTCCAAGCTCGACAAAAAGATTACTTGAATTTGACCGTAGGTTACATCGATTGACACATTGTGAAAATAACACTCAAGCTCAGAAAACTGATTTGAAGAATTCAAAACATACGGGATTATAGTTGACTAGACAGAATGCCGGACGTTGCACAAGACTGAATGTTGATTGACGAATGTTTCACACTCCCATATTTTTATTGTCATCGAAATTAATGATCGCCCATTTTTCAACAAATCCATTGATTGTCTGCTCTAATTGGGGACCCATCACGATGCACCAGGAGAAACCTCTCTTAGTTCACAATGCACTGTAGTTTACATTTCACTGTAGACAACTTAGTGTTGAGTCTATAAATCATTTTGTATATAACGACTTGAATTGAAGTTTTAAATGCAAAAGTCAAGTATTGTACTTCAATAATGCGCCCCTCTCATATAAAATAACATACTGTAAATTTTATATATCAAGCGTTTCGACTTGTGTTTTAATAAAACCTTTTAAATACACGTGCTTGTGTTTTAATAGCACCTTTTAAATACACTTAAGGCTGTGTAAGATGTTAAATTTGATCAAAATCGCCTGTTCTCTCTTTCAACGGATTTTTCTATCATTGATTATCGATATTTATTCCGATACAAAACCTTTCTAAGAAAACTGCCAGGCACATGAAGTACCTTCATATGAAATTTCATAAAAATCGGCCCAACTGTTTTCGAGTAAATAGGAAACGAATCCACAGATGCACAGACAGATAGACAAAGTCCCTTTTATATTATATTAGAAATGATTCAGAAATGTATTTTTATTTAAATATCGTAAAATAAACTCATCATTTTCCCCATAAGAAAAAATACCTGGCTTTGAAACTAGTCACAAGGAAAACTCTCTTGGTGCTGATGGACCCGTAGATCTGGTCAGACCATCCAGCTAAGAGAAGGAACACTCCGATACGTCTTGACACCAAACGGGGGGGGCGGAGGCCGTCTCAGTCCTGGTGCACAACCTTCCTAGAGCTGGTAACTCGATTTGCAAACCTATACGGCTGAGTTTGAGGATACCGGTTTGACGGTTGCTGGCTGTTGTTTCCGACTGACAGTACACGTGCCCTAACTCTTAGGTAGCGCTTAGATCAGCTGCTCTATCATCAGTTGTTGAATAACGGGATTTTTGTAATGGAAAAAGAGCATGCGCTCAACTCTGATGGGCATTCCTTAGACCACATTCCCCTGGATGAGGAGTCTGCTGATGCTCTACTTGTTTTGAATGATGGTATCTATGCTCACCCTAACCCGAAATTACCAAATAAACTGACATGACAGCTTAATCCAAAATAATGATTAAACCAGACACACACTCACACAATTCGCCTCTTCCCTTGAGGCTTATATTTAAAAATATACGTGGACTTAGAACTAACTTAGATAATGTAGAATCATTTCTCGTAGCAAACTCCCCGGCTACTTTTGCACTAAGTGAAACTAACTTGCACTCCTTCATCGCCTCTAACGTCTTTAACATGTCTGGCTACCTTGCACTTTGTCGCAAAGACTCTGGCAGAAACATGCACAGGCTTGGAGTTTATATTCGCAACACTCCCTCTATGACTAGGAATCTAAACTAGAATCAGATCATCAGGCCTTCATGTGGCTTAAACAAATTTTATAACACAGCGTTAACTACCTCTATTTTATTTATCGCTTTCCCTCGAACCAGGACTGTATTCTAATCAATCACGTCTCTGACAGCATAGATGTAGCACTATCCCTTGACACTAGCGCCCAAATTAATGTATTTGGTGACTATAACGCCCACCCCAATTGGCTTGGCTTCTCTAAAAACACAGATGCAGCTGGCAGCGTCATCCATAACTTTTCTATATCACATTGCTTAATACAGGCAGTAGCATTCCCGACCAGACTCTTAGATCAGCAAGCCTCAGTTCTGGATCAAGCCTCAGTCCTGGATCTACTTATGACAACAGTTCCTGGGAATTGTGTAATAAATGCCTATTGCCAACTCGGGAATGTTGAACATGCGGTGATAAGGATAAACATCACTTTAAACTCTCTATTGCAAGTTGAGGAGTAATTACTCAAAAGGACAAGGCTGACTGAGATGCAATGAGAAATCACATCAGAGATGCCCCATTGGAATTTTTATAGCACACCCTATTCTTCCCAATAGTTTACTGCTAATTGCGCAACTGCCATTGCTCAGAGGCAGCATGCATACTGCAGATTGATCTGGCATAAGTCCAATACAAACAGACAAAAGTTCCGGGAAGCTAGAAGTAATTGTAAAAAAAGTAGTGACAGCTAAGACAAAATATGCCAACACCACCAGAAAACGCATCGAATCGCAGAAATTAGGAACATGATTTCTGGATAATCTACAACAGTGCAGTAAATAATGGATAGCCAATAATTTACATGTTTGCCCGTCAGTCTGCCTCTAACTCTACTTTGGACCCAGCAAACCACCCCCTGCCTGATTTTCCTTTGCGGTCAGAAACAACACTAGATGATCTAAAAATCACACCTTCCTCAAGTACATGGTACCATAACAATCCTAAACACCTCAAAAGCATGTGGATCTGATTTCATCCTGTTTGTGCTATTAAAAAAGATGCTTCGCTAAGGTTGCTCCAGTTCTCTCCAAACTCTTCAACAAAAGCTTTAACAAATCATGCTTTCCTGACTGCTGGAAAACTGCTTCTGTGATGCCAGTTCACAAGAATTTTGGCGAAAGAAATGGCCCATTAAATTATCGGCCCATTAGTCTCCTCCCATTTTTCGCCAAAATATTTGAGTTCATAATTAATCTCTTTCCACAACCTTACAGTTGCTAACCTTCTGTCCGACCATCAGTACGGATTTTGGCAAGCCCGTCTCCTGCAGATAATCTAACTGTAATCTCTGAACCTATATACCATGCACTGGATAAGGCAACTGAGGGGAGGGGCAGTTGCCCTAGGGATATCTAAGGCTTTTGACATGATTTGGCACGATCTTCTTCTCATGAAAATCAGATCCTAGGATATTACAGGACAAATACTTAACATAATTAAATCCTTGATGATCGTACGTTTAAAACAATACGATATAAATGCGGGTGTACATCAGAGGTCGATTCTTGGACCTTTATTATTTCTGATGTTCATAAATGACCTCTCTGGTAAAATTGTCTCTAAGATGAGTATATTTGCTGACGAGACTACGCTCTATAAGAGGCAGGAGGAGAAAACAAATGAACACATATCCAAAGCAATGGGGTAAAAAATGTCGGGTAACGTTCAATGTTGCCAAGACCAAGCTTGTTTCTTTTAACAATTACAAGATACATTCTCAAACACCAATAGCTATGGCTAAGGATACATTACCTGAAAGTACTTCGTTCAAACTCCTTGTGTTGACATTCACAGAGGATGAGTTGGGACAGATACATCAACAGCATTGCCAGCGCTGCTGCGATGAAGCTTGGCTCTCTCTACTGTACTAGAATGTCACTTACGCCTGAAAGTATCGTATACCTCTACCATTCGCCAATGTATTGAGTATCATTGTCACATTTGAGCTGGTTCATCTACTAGTCTCTCTCTACTGGCCAGGGTTCAAAGGAGAATCACCGACATGATAGGTCCTAAACTGTCATCTAAGCTTCAACCTGTGTTCCATCGATGAAATGCTGCATACCTCTATCTATTCTGCAAGTATTTTAATGGTAGATGCTCTGACGAACTACAAGCCCTTATACCCCCACGACGTAAATACTCTGGACAAACCCGATAAGAAGCAAAGTCTCGCCCCTACACAGTACAGATCGCTAGATGCAAGAAAGCCTTCAATAGTTTCTTCCCCAGAACTGCTAGATTTTGAAATTCCTTTCCGGGTCCCTGCTTTCCCAACTGTACTGGCATACATAAGTTCAAATGTAATGTGAACAGACTTCTAGCTGCTCAACCCCCTACATAGTATCCCTTCAACTTATGTCCCTGATAGTAGCTCCCTACATCAAAGTGGCACTGCGCCTTGTTTGTGGTGAAAATGTAACATAAAAAGATTATTAAAATGTATTTAAATAATTCATGTAATGATCGCAAGTAAAGATAAGAACCTGTTTTTTTTGTATTTTACAAAGGAGTACCACTTATCAAGGCCTGGAAGTCACTCGAGGATAAGGGTTAATTAGTGTACAGTACTCAATAGGAAAATATCGTAGTAATCGTTTGTAGTGAAAATTTAGTAAATTAAATTACTTAAGGGAACGGCTCATCAAGAACTTGTTTACGTTGGACTTGAAGACGACCATATTGTAGTCAGTTGGAAATCAGGGATCAGGGAAAGCGAACAGAGTTCTACAGGCGTGCAGTTCTAAGAAAGAAGCTTTGTTCATGGAATCTACGTTTAGGTTTAGGCACAGATAAAAAAGTGGAGGAAATTATTGATAGTGTTTTCAGCTAGACGAGTTTTTTTCGTGAAAGCCCTAGGAGGACAATAGATTGGATCTCCGGCGAACTCTTGCCATGAAAATAACGATAAAGCAGCGACATCTCTTCTGTGGGAAAAGAGGTTGCAGGGAAGAGAAAAGCGCACCCCCCACTCCGATATGGAATCTATTTTGAACCCTCCCAAGCAGGATAAGCGGCGTCTAGCAGCTCCTGGCCAGATATGGCAACAGTACTCCATCCTTGGACGTACTTGGCTCTTATACAAGTATAGAATTCCATCAGCAGAGAGATATCTACTGAAGAACGATCCCACTATTTTTGCCAACATATTTTATGTAGGTATTCTATCTCAGATCAGCTGCAAAGGCCAGATCTAGAAGCTTGTCAAAACATGAAGCCTCCCAAACACGAGTTCTATTCATTTAAATTAATCTCAGACGGGGATCAGAGCGTTAATGATGTAAAGATAGAAGTTTGGTTTTAGATGCATTAAAAGTAACCAGCAACCTCTTCTCCCATTGCACAATATGTTCAAGATCAGACAAGCTAGAACCAGAGAGAACTTGGCCGTTTAGGCCTTTGAAGTTTTGCCATAGATTGTAGTGTCGTCACAAAAATGTATACGAATGGTCTTAGAATGTGACTTGGGAGATCATTGATGTAGATCAGGAAGAGAGTTGGACCCGGAATGCCCCCCTAAGGGACTCCTGCATTAATACGGCGAGCTTCTGATTTCTGCCCATCAACCACTACTCTTATGAACGTATCAGAGGGAAATGATTTAATAATTAAGAAGAAATTTCCAGCTTTACCGTAGCTGGAAATATTGTAAAATAAACCTTTATGTCATATCCTATCAAAAGCCTTTGATATCTTGAGGGCAATTGCCCTAGATTGGAACCTTCCCTCGAACGATTCGCTAATCCTATGAGATATTACTGTTGGCACATCTGTAGATCTAATAGAACGGGAACCACAGAGCATGTCACTGAGATGGTTATTTTTTCTGAGGTAATTGACTACTTCTCTATTAACAAGATTCCAGCAACTTATTTCTGACGCACAGCAGACTGATTGGTCTGTATTGAGGGGGGAGTCCTCTGCCTTTTTAAATACGGAGCTTACTGTTGATGTGTCCCGGGTTTTTATTCGATTATGTTGTTTATTTTGATGGTGACCTTCTATAGGTTTTCTTGTAATAATAGCCCTTTCTTCAGTTTCGCAGTCAATAGCACGAAATATGATTTTAATAGTACTCACGAGACATATTAAAATATACTTTAAGAACAAACTGCGCCATGAGAACGTTGTCCGGGAGCGAAAATTTGTTTTAACTAAACATAAAATGGAAAGTAATTCTGCTAACTTTAATTGCGTAATTTGTGAATGTGGGATATTTTTTAAGTATGTTCTGGATTTCGTTTTAGTATATAATAAATAGCAATATGTATTCTATTTAAAACTATAACTAGTTTTTATATGCTTATTTTTGCCGAAATTAATGGAATGATAATGCTGCTGATGATGATGATATGAGTATGGTAATGGTGGTAGTGGTCGTGGTGGTTGTAATAAGCATGCCTCTTGCTGAGGTAATTATTCTTTTGGTGTTCTGCATTATGTATTTTTCTATTTTGTGTCATTTGCGCTACGTTTTATACAAACCATCCCTCGTCCTCCATTTTTTTCTTTTTCACATAGAGTCGGCCAGTATCATCCATTGGGTGTAGAGCCTTGTGCATAGTCATGAATGTCCTGGTTTTATTTTTGTCCAGCTGCCTCATCTGCATTAATGAACGTGTATCCGGTTTGGTATTTTCTTAGTTAAAGGATGCCTGAGAATGTACAAAATACTAGGTATGATTATCAATCTAATTGAGCATGCAATGAAAACATGGAGGTTGTACTAACAACTGAAGGACAATACATAAATGAGAATCAAATACAAAGGGAGATGTCAAAGGTGATTGCCTATCACCAATATTGTTCATTATTGCTATGATAGCAATATACGAAGAAAATTCCAAACCGGATACAAGTTCATTAATGCAGATGAAAGCATGAACCACCTAATGTACATGGATGGCAGGAAACTGTTTGAAAAAAAAACAAGAAGGAAATAGAGACGATAATAATCACGACAAGAATCTTCAGCCAGGATATCCAGATAGAATTTTATATGAAAGATTGCGCACCGCTGACCATGAGAACGGGAAAACTGGACGTAACGAAAAGTATGGTACTATCCAACCAAACAGAGATTATGCCATTAAGTGAATGAGATAGCTACAAATATTTGGGAGTTCTCCAATCAGGCACCATCTAAACAGCAGAACTGAAAGATAACATTAGAAAGGGAAGACTACGCACAATGCACTATACCCAATGGACGATACTGACTGACTCTATGTGAAAAAGAAAAAGACGGAGGACGAGAGCTGGTTTGTATAAAACGCCACACACACACAAAGAAAAATACATAATGCAGAACACCGAAAGATCAATTACCTCAGCAAGAGACACTAAAAACAAACAAGACAGCAAAAAGAAGGTACGAAGGATAAGAAGAAAAGAAAAATGGGAAGAAAAACCGCTACATGGACAATCGATAAGGATTACAAAAGATAGAACTAACGAAAGCACTTGGAGATGGCTACAAAAAGGAGATCTAAACAGGGAAACTGACTTCCTAATAACAGCCGTACAAGATAACACAAACAAAACTAATCACATCAAAACAAGGACCGACAAGACACAAGAAAACAG
>NC_136524.1:58003024-58035524 GCF_053919585.1 Euprymna scolopes
GGGATTTGGGCAGCAAGATGCCGGTTCACGTTACACCTGAATTCTGCACGTCAGTACAGTTGGGGAAGCAGGGACATGGAATGGAATTCCAAAGTCTAGCGGTTCTGGGTAAGAAACTACTGGAGTAGAAAGATCTTTTAAATTTAGGGATCTCTACTGTGTGGGGGTGGAATTTTGCTGCCTGTCGGGTTTGTCGAGAGTGTCTACGTCGTGGGGGAACATGTGCCTGCAGTTTGCCAGAGCATTCACCATTAAAATACTTGTAGAACAGGCAGAGGGATGCAACGTTTCGTCGATGGGACAAGGGATGAAGTTTAGATGCCAGTTCAAGGCCTATCAGATTGGCGACTCTCTTTTGAACCTTGTCTAGGAGACAGAGGCTAGTAGCAGATGCACCAGCCCAAATGTGACAACAATACTCATACTGGCCATTGGTATTGGTGGCAGAGAAGGTTTTTTGTAATTATTGAAGGAAACCAGTTTAGTCTTGGCAACATTGAACGTGACCATCCATTTTTGTCGCCATTCTATTACAGATTGAAGGTCTTCCTCTAGTGTTTTTGCCATTTGTTTAGATATGTGTTCATTTGTTTTCCTGCCCTGCCTGTTATAGAGTGTAGTGTCATCAGCATATGTGTCCATGTCAGAGGCAGTTTTGTCGGGAAGGTCATTTATGAATATTAGGAACAATAGAGGTCCAAGGATAAACAACCTGGATTTTTCTCTTTTTTTTATTACATTTTCACCCTAAACAAGGCGCATTGCCACTTTGGTGTAGGGGGCTACTATCAGGGGCAGCAACTGCTGGGGCACTATGTTGGGATTTGGGCAGCAAGATGTCGGTTCACGTTGCACTTGAACTTCTGCATGTCAGTCCAGTTAGGGAAGCAGGAACCGGGAATGGAATTCCAGAGTCTAGCAGTTCTGGGGAAGAAACTACTGGAGTAGAAAGATCATTTAAATTTAGGGATCTCTACTGTGTGGGGTGGGATTTAGCTGCCTGTCGGGTTTATCGAGGGTGTCTACGTCGTGGGGGCACAAGTGTCTGCAGTTCGTCAGAGGATTCACTATTTAAATACTTGTAGAACAGGCAGAGGGATGCAGCGTTTCGTCGATTGGACAGAGGCTGAAGCTTAGATACCAGTTCAGGGCCTATCAGATTAGCGACCCTTTTTTTTAACCTAGTCTAGGAGCGAGAGACTAGCAGCAGATGCACCAGCCCAAATGTGACAACAATACTCCATACATGGGCTAATGGTGGCCTTATAGAGGTAGCGGATACTTTCAGGTGTCAGTAGTTTTATAGCACGGTAGAGGGAGCCTACCTTTTTCGCAGCGGCCCTGGCAATGTTTTCAATATAATTGTTCCAACGCATGTTTCCCGTGAACGTTAGGCCAAGCAGTTTGAAAGATGTACTCTCAGACAGGGAGTCACTGGCCATTGCTATTGGTGGCAAGGAAGGTTTCTTGTAATTATTGAAGGAAACGAGTTTAGTCTTAGCAGCATTGAATGTGGCCATCCATTTATGTCCCCATTCCGCTACAGATTGGAGGTCGTCCTTTAGTGTATTTTTCCATTTCTTTAGATATGTGTTCATTTGTTTTCCTGTCATGTCTGTTATAGAGTGTAGTGTCATCAGCATATATACCCATCTCAGAGGCAATTTTGTCGGGGAGGTCATTTGTGAATATCAGGAACAATAGAGGTCCAAGGATAGAACCCTGGGGAACTCCCGCATTTATATCATATTGTTTAGATGTACGACCGTCGAGGACAACCTGGATTTTTCTCTTATCTAAGAAGGATTTAATATGTTAAGTATTCTACCAGTGATACCGTATGATCTGATTTTCGTGAGAAGCCCTTCATGCCATACCCTGTCAAAAGCCTTAGATATATCTAGAGCTACCGCCCTGCCCTCCCCCGCTTTGCCCAGCATATACGTTCAGAGGTTACAGTGAGGATGTCTGCTGTGGAACGGGCTTGTCTAAATCCATATTGTTTGTCAGTCAGAAGTTTAGCATCTGTAATGTGATGTACTAGAGCATGGTTAATTATGGTCTTAATTATTTTGACGAAAAGTGGGAAGAAGCTAATGGGGCGATAATTTGATGGGTCAGTTCTTTCGCAAGAATTCTTGAAAACTGGTACCACAGAAGCAGTTTTCCAACAGCCCGAAAAGCAAGATTCATTAAGGCATTTTTGTAGAGTTTGGAGAAAATTTGAGCTACTTCTGCGGAGCATTTTTTAATAGCACAGCAGGGATGAGATCGGGTCCACATGCTTTTGAAGTGTCAAGGGTTTTATGATAGTATGCACCTGAGCAGGGGTGATTTTTAGATCGTATAGCGTGGCGTCTCTGCAAAGGAAAATCAGGCAGGGGGTGGTTGGAAGGGTCCAGTGTGGAGTTTGAGGCAAACCGACTGGCAAGCGTGTTAGCCTTCTCGGTTGCTGAACAAACAACCTCGTGATTGTTGGTCAGTGGGAGAATTGTTGATTGCCCATTATTTACTACACTGTTGTAGATTTTCCAGAAGTCCCGAGTTCCTAATTTTTGTGCTTCGATGCGTTTTTTAGTGGTTTCAGTAAATTCTCTCTTAACTGTCGCTATTTCTTTCTTAAAGTTACTTCTAGCTTCTATATACTTCTGTCTTTTTGAACTGGACATATGTCGGTTAAATCTGCGGTATGCATGCTGCCTTTGAGTAATGGCAACTGCGCAAGTAGAAGTAAGCCATTGGGGAGAGTGAGGCTTGTTATAAAATTTCCGCACTGGAGCAATTGCCGTTTTGAACCATTCAGTGGTCTCATTTGCGCACTGTTCAGGAGGAACAGAAAAATATTTCCCCATGGGTATCTCTGATAAGATCTCTGATGGCTTTTCAGTCAGCCTTTTTGTAATGTCTCGTTGTTTTGAGCACTGGCTCTTCAGCATTGCGTCTAGAGTTTATGGCGATTTCGACCATTATCACTGCATGATCAGCGTTCCCGGGTGGGTTGTCAGCATTTGTTATACAATCATCGGGAACTGTGGTAAGAAACAGATCTAAAAGTGATGCGTGTTGTTCTTGCTGGTCAGCGAAACGGGTTAGAAACGTAACCATTTTTGATAGGGAGTTAGATATAAAGGAGCTATGTGTTGTGCTGCCCGCTGCATCTGTGTAAGTAGAGAATCCAAGCCAGTTGTTATGGGCATTACAGTAGTGTACATTAAAGCCACCAAATAAATGTACTTGTGCGCTAGTGTCGAAGGATAGTGCTGTGTCTATGCTGTCAGAGACATTGTTTATTATGGTGGAGTCCTGGGTCGAGGGAGAGCAGCAGAGAAAATAAAAATAGCTAATGTTGTGTTGCATGTTAAGTCTAAAGCAGATAAAGGCTTGATCGTCCAATTCTAGGTTTGTTTCTTTAGTCAGGGGGAGGGTGTTACGAATGTAGACTCCAAGTCCGTGCATATGTCTGTCAGAGTCCTTACGGCAGAGAGGGAGATATCCAGACATGTTCAAGTAGTTAGAGGCGATGGAGGAGTGTAGGTTAGTCTCACTTAGTGCTAAGATATCCGGGGTATTAGTAAGGATAAATGCTTCAACATCTTCAGGGGTCACTAAAATAGTTTTAAGGCTTTCCTATGACTCGCTTTCCCGGAATATCTATGCTAATTGTCAATATTAATGAAAAAAATATGTTTTACGAAACAGAATTCCTGTAATGCAGAGCTAACCCTTTTTCCATTAGTAGAGAAAAGGAAACATGGATTTAAAACCCGAGGAGTTTACAACGACTGAAACGGTGTGCCAATTACAAAGATGAGAGTAATTGTCCGAATAACGAAAACAATACAAACATTCACATCTCATCTAAAAAATTCAGAATTGAATTACAAAAACGGTGTCTCCACACATTGAAATGTTAAGAACAATATTTTAAATTAAAAAGTGTTACAGTATTTGTATATGCAAGTTCATAAGAAAATAGGTTACTCTTCGCATATATATTCCACTGTTATTCAATTCCTGTGATCATATCTTTATTCATAACATTATCACAGGAATTGAATGTTTCTATTGCTTATTAATAAATGATTTAGAGTTTAAAAAGCGATATAAACATTTCGGAAAATATTTAATCTATTAACATTATGTTGATGTATGCTGACGTAAATCCACCCTTTTCCTTGTGTAATTCTAATTCTCACTTGAAGTGAAATCGACTCTGAAAAAATTTCTTCCTCGTCGTCTCTGTTCTGAAGTTCATACATTAGATCAATTGCTCTTCTCGAAAACGTGCTGCCTCCCTTTAAGATTGATTAAAAAATCTAGAAACCCTGTTGTCACATAGGCTTATGGGAACACCACGGATTTATGTTAGCGAAGCATGAATTATAATGCACTGTGCGATAACTCCTAGTGGGTAATAATAATAATAATAATAATAATAATAATAATAATAATAATAATAATAATAATAATAAAAAGAAGCAGATGTGGATTAATAATAATAATAATTACAACAATAGCAACAATAAAATTAGTAATAATAACAACAATAAAAACAACAATAATAACACTACTACTACTACTACTACTACTACTACTACTAATAATAATAATAATGATAATAAACTTGTTGTCACTCAGCTTTCAGGGAACACCACAGGCTGTTTTCAGGGAAAGATCTCTGAAGACCTGTGTGAAAGCTCCTTGTGATAAAAAAAAAAAAAAATAATAATAATAATTGTTTCCCAACACCCTCGAAAATATCTTCGGTATGCCCCGTATTCTTAGAATCCAGGTAATTGGTCATCTCCCTCTCATTACAGATCAATAATCTCCTGTGCGTCATGAGTAAGTTACTCGAATCTGAATAGAGAAATAGTCAACCACCTCAGCAAAAATACACTTCTTGGTGACATGCAAAATGGTTTCCGTTCTGCTAGATCTACAGCGGATGGGCTTACAATTATTTCTCATACGATTTGCGAAACTCTCAATGGAAGCTTCTTTCAGAGGGCACTTGCTCTTGACATATCAAAGATCTTTGATAGGGTATAGCATAAAGGTCTATTTCACAAGATCTCTTTTAAATTATTAAATCATTTCTCTACAGAAATCAGAAACTCTTTATATTAATGCTGGAGTCACTCAGAGGTCCCTCTTTGGTCCAACTCTATTCCTGAGCTACATTAATGATTTTCCAAATCACATCCTTAGATCATTCGTAAACATTTTTGCTGACAACACTTCTATCTATAGCAGCACATCAAAGGCTGTAAACGACTAAGTTCTCTCTGATTCTCCCTCCTCAGATCTTGAGCATGTGTTATAATGGGGTGAAAAGTGGCTGGTTACTTTTAATGCATCTAAAACCAAGCTTCTATCTTAACATTATCAACGTTATGATGCCCATCTGGCATCAATTGAAATGAATAACTCTCGTCATGTGGTGGCTCGATGTCTTGACAAGCTTCTGAGCTGAACCTTTACTCCTGATCTAAAATGGAATACGTACATCAAATCCGTTGCCAAGGTCACTGAAAAAAAATGATCGGGTCATTCTTTCGATCCAGTAGATATCTACCTGCTGATGTAATTCTCTACCTATATAAGAGCAAGGTACGTCCAAGGATTGAGTATTGCTGTCACATCTGGACTCTGGACATGAGCTGCTAGGAAGATCTTATCCTGCCTTGACAGGTCAGAATACACTCCGTAGCCTAGTAGGGGATGTTCCTGTCTCTTCTCTGCAACCTCTTTCTTACAGAAAAGACGTTGCGAGCGTGTCTCTGTTTTATCTTTAAAACTTACAAATTTACACTTCTAACGATTACTATGATATGTCCTTTTGACCACTGTACACTCTTTAACCCTTATCCTCGAGTGGTCTCTGGGCCTTGATAAGTGGTGATTCTTTGTAAAAAAAATAGTGATAATAAATATCTGGAAAGATACAACAAATAACAATAATGAAAACAGCTGAAAAGCCTTGAATGCAGGAACTAATACATATGAGCCACATGCGCGGGCCAGAAAAACTGCTGCAGAGGCAAAACATGAAGAAGCGTTACGTGGAACCAAGAACATTAAAGCTGCATACCTAAAAGTTCGCTTTCCCCTCTCCGCCCCATCTCATTACCCATCACCCCTCTCCCCACCAAAAATAAAAGAATTATGGCAAATAGTAGAGAAGGGTCAAAGAGAATAGAAAGATGGAGTGATCTTGGACCAGGCCACCACTGAACAAGTGCGAATAAAACTGGGACGTTGGGGAGACTTATTGCATCTCAAATTCTAGTCGAGACCAATGGCCGCTGCCAGCGAGAAGTCAACAGTAAGCAGCTGTTGCAATAACGCAAATTCATTTGCGAATGCTATCGAAGGTGATGGAGAGTGTTGGAAATCTGGGGTGACTTGTTGTCACTCAGCTCCCAAGGAACACCACAGACTGTTTTCAAGAAAAGATCTTTTATGCCCTGTGTGAAAGCTCCTTCTGAGTCAATAATAATAAGTGCGCTTGGCTCAATTCGTGATGATTTTATGAAACAAATGAACTCTTTAGGGATAAGATACGACACTACCGTACTCCAGACGTCAGTGCTGCTGGAATACGCAAACATCATACACCATCCAATTGAATCTTTGACTATTTTCAGTAGCTTTGGTGTGAAAGGTCGCTCTTCAGGGGAAAAAATCGGTGAAAAACATCCCAACACTATAAAGTTAATAATAATAATAATAATAGTAATAGTAATAATAATAATAATAATAATAATAATAATAATAATAATAACAATAATAATAATATTAATACTATTAATGATAATAATAATAATAATAATAATAATAATAATAATAATAATAATCGTTTCCCAACAACCTGGAAAATATCATCGGTATGCCCCATATTCTAAGAATCCAGGTAATCGGTCATCTCCCTTTCAGTATAGACCAACAACAACAACAACAACAACAATAATAATAATAATAATAATAATAATAATAATAATAATAATAATAATTATAATAACAACAACAACAAATAATAACAACAATAATAATAATAACAATAAAAATAATAGCAACAATAATAACAATAATAGCAATAATGATAACAACAATAATAATAATAACCACAATAATAATGATAACAATAATAATAATACCAATAATAATAATAACAATAATAATTACAATAATAATAATAACAATACTAATAACAACAATATTAATAATAATAATAACAATAATAATAACAATAATAATAATAACAACAATAATAATAACAACAATAATAATAAAAATAATAATAATAACAATAATAATGATAATAACAATAATAATAACATTAATAACAACAACAACAACAATAATAACAATAATAATAACAATAACAATAATAATAACAATAATAATAATAACAATAATAACAACAACAATAATAACAATAATAATAACAATAACAATAATAATAACAATAATAATAATAATGATAACAAGATAATGATGATAATAATGATGATGATAATAATAATAACAACAGCAATAATAATAATAATAATAATAATAATAATAATAATAATAATAATAATAATAATAAAACATGTATAAAAATTGTCAATGGATTAAGACACAAATTTGGTATAATTATAAATTTCACAATAACAATACTTGTCATATATACGAATAAATTAAAATCTTTACGGAAATGACTTCAAAAGGATTTTTATTGAATGATTTGCCGGAAGACTAAATCCCAGACTATCTCCTGTCTTCTAAGGAAAAATACCAACATAGCACCTAATTGACAAATCTAGATTGCTTCTGTACAACAATCGGAATCGTTAAGGATTTTTTTCCAGTAAACTCCATGTCATAATGCTACCCATCTTGGAAAAGGGAACCAGATTCCAGATGGCTATATTCAGTCGTTCTCAACTGTTGAAAAACGCCGGATAGACAGGCTAACTGCAAAGACATTACCCGTGTAACTGCATGGCTCGAATCCGTGTCATACGTCTAATAAAACCCTCGTTTGACACGTTAGTCTAGTGGCCTCCCCCAATTAGATGTTTTGATACCTACTGTAATATAATTTCCTATTCCAGTAGCTTCTTTTTTAAATAACAGAAGAAATCCCTTCCTGTTGACAGCTGCATCTCCGGCTTTAACGATGGTATTCTCAATATGAAGGTTAATATACTTGTCTTTGCGATAATTATAGCGATAGACAACATAAAGAGAACATATGAAAAGGGTTTTTGAATCAATTAAACTAATTTTTGTAAGTCTAAATATTATTTAGGATGATTTGCTATAAGAATATACAAAAATATTAGAATATAAGTACCTGAGCTTCAAATGATTCCATATATTTTGCGAATGGAACTTTCCTAAACACATCAACGACAGCGCGATGGGTTATTTTTTTAGATATGTAAAAGTATGGAAGTTTAAACGTGTCTAAATATTTATTCAAGCATTTCTATGAATTTTTAAATTTTAATGTAACCAAACATGGAAATATCTGTTTGTTTTGTAATAAGTGTAATTAAATTATAATTCTAAACGTCATTTCCGGTAAAACACCTTAAACAGTATGTCATTTTTAGCTTTAGATTTATTATTTGTAGCGTCTCTCGGCCACCAGATATTAGGATTCACACGTAAACAGCAAATCGCAGAAACAATTATTGCAATGTTTAAACTTCCACAGTAATATATATTTTCTCTTTTTAGTGTCAATTCTTCAAAGTATTCTCTATTTAATGATATATTAGCAAAATTGGGATTTCCATTATAATATCTTAAATTTATTTTTAACTAGCATTTTTCATAAAATAATGAAATTACGCACTCTAAAAAAACAAATATGTAAAATTAAACATATTCCAAATTCAGATTTTCAATCTTACAATTAAAAGAGCACCTGTTTTTTTTTGTTTTGTTTTTTTTGTTTTTTTGTTTTTTGCTTTGTTTTTGTTTTTTTTTCTACAGTCCACAGGAAGTGTATGTTCAGTTCCGGCTTTTTATTTTAGTGGAAAGAATTATCACAAATATGAGAGCGGAGTTTTGTAGACATATATATATATATATATATATATATATATATATATTTATTTTTTACTATATATGTATAGATAGATAGATAGATAGATAAATAGACAGATACGTAGATAGATAGATATAAATTGAAAGTATGTGATAAATTATGCATAATTACAACATAATTTATTGTTTGACAAAAGAATATATGTAATTATTGAAGTCTTTTTCTTAACTAATGGATTTTCAATAAATGGCTTATCTCATTAGAAGAAATTTTGTTAGCGATATTATATATATATATATATATATATATAGGGAGATAGAGTGATAGATGGAGAGAGAGAGAGAGAGAGAGAGGAGAAAGAGAGAGATAGAGAATATGAAAAATATACCTTTATAAGGTTCATTAATAATCGTTTAATAATCTGCCAAAATTTTTTTTTGGATAGAATTTTAAAAAAGAGACTCCATTAAAACAAACGTTATGACTCATCTTTGTTCGTCACTAGATAATTATCTTTCTTTCTTGTTAGTTCCTTATATTATTTTCACCCTATGTTTCTACAAAACAAAAACATGGACTTTTATGAGTGAAGTTTGAAAGACAACAACTGTACGCTTGCACAAGAGTCTAGTTGGCGTCCACGCGTCTCACGAAGGACATCATCAAGGCTACTGATGCTCTAGATGCTAATCCCACCCGGAGAACACGGTTGTTACTCACAACAACCTGTGTCTTATTTAGCAAAGATTCTTTTCCGATTAACGTTGCAACTCATTTTGCGTTTCACAATGGCACCAACCGTTGGTTTTCGCTAGATTTGGAGTTTCCTCAGGCTTCTATTGAAGGCCTCATTAGTCTCCTCCTCCTCCTCCTCCTCCTTCTTCTTCTTCTTCTTTATTACGTTTCTTTGCGCTTTAAAATAAGTTTCTGTGGTAACGCGCGAGTACTGATGTCGATACCTGTTTCTTTGTCAGTATGTGTGTTTTTGAGCATTGTGTGTATGTGAGTATGTGTGTGTGTATGTGTGTGTGAGTTTCTGCACATGGAGTTTCTTTATGTTTATGTTCTATTCCTATTTTAACTAACTTATGAAAGGTGAACGTTCGTTAGTTATGTATGTGGTCATTTGCTTGTTTACGTATAATCAGCATGGAGTATCTGCGAGAATGCCATATATATATATATATATATATATATATATATATATATATATATATATGTACATGGGTACACAGTCCTTGTTGTTCATTTTTCTTAGCTGCTAAAGAGATTGTCTGGTGACTCTTGAACACATAACATAAATGTCCACGTGAAAAAGCAGTCAGTGTGTAACTGTTATCCACACAATTGTTAAGATTGTTCCCTGAGCTTTGTTGAGGTTATTGTAAAGACAATAAAACTGTAAAGTGCAATTTCCGAAAGTGTAATGTTGTATCCGCTGGAATCATAATAAATTACATTTTCACCCCAAACAAGGAACATTGTCACTTTGTTGTAGGGGGCTACTATTAGGGACATAAGCACCAAGGGTACTGTGTAGGGAGTTGGGCAGCAAGATGTCGGTCCACGTTACACTTAAACTTCTGCATGTCAGTACAGTTGGGGAAGCAGGGACCCGGAAAGGAATTCCAAAGTCTAGCTATTCTGGGGAAGAAACTACTGGAGTAGAAGTCTCTCTTACATTTAAGGATCTCTACTGTGAAGGGGTGAGATTTAGCTACTTGTCATGTTTATCGAGGTTATTTACGCCGAGGGGGCACAAGTGCTTGCAGTTCGTCAGAGCATCTACCGTTAACGTACTTACAGAACAGGCAGAGGGATGCAACATTTCATCGATGGGACAGAGGCTGAAGTTTAAATGACAGTTCAGGACCTATCAGATTGGCGACTCTCTTTTGAACTTTGTCAAGAATATAATCTTTTTTCTGGCTAGGATCTAAGGGTAGTGTCGGTGGACGTGCATACAATTGAAATATGTCACACATTCCTAAAATTATATTAGAGATAAACCGTAATAACCAGATATATTCTGACCAACATCAACCAGATTTCTTAAAAAATCCTTTTACAGTTTTAACAAAACAGCTACAATAATATCGTAGGGTCTCCATTCACGCTGAACGTCTACAGAATACTTCGCAGCAATATATTACATATGAAAGATCCCACTGTTGTATCATAGGAATGCGTGTAATGAAGGGATATTCACATGTGAAAGGTCCTGTTAAGATTGTTCTTTCTATGATATTGTTTGTTAATTTTTTTTTTTACTGCAAGCTATGTGCCATTGCAAAGCTTGAATTGGTTTATATTTCACAACATGATAATTAGTGCGCTAATTTTCATTTGCAGTACATGCGGTGGTATCTCTGACAAATCTAGCTGTTAGATATTTAACCACTTTATCTGTTTTCACAACAGTATCGATAGTATTGTATATGATTACCTCACTTGGAATTTTACGTTGAATAATAGCGAATAGTCCATGGACGTTTTTGTATTGAGGTGCAAGAAGAGTTCGTTCATCCAGTCAAGTGGAATTCGTACAATTAATTTGAACATTTAGGAAAAAAATGCTTTTTTACCAACTCTTCTTTTGATCTAATAAAATTACAGAAGTTAAGAGTCAAAGAATCTCACCCTTAACTCTGAATAGCCGGCACTTTTCCGTACCCAATTTCCCAAAAGTGATGCAAAAATTGCTGTGCGGATGGAGCAGTCTGCAACTGGATATGCATATTTTGAGTTAAGTTTAATGTCTTCATATGGCACCAAAAAAGTAGAATATTTGAGGCAAGAATTTATTTCATCTGCTGGTGTTGATTGAAGAATTACAGGTAACATTGGTCTGAAATCTCCCGCAGGCAATATTACTACATTCCCAAATAATCTGGCATTTCCACACAAATCTTGCAAGGATCGACCAAGAGTCTCAAGTGATTTTTTTGCGTGCCACTGTGCATTCATCCCAAAAATAAGTTGGCATTTCCCCAATATTTTTCCCCATACTGGGCGTTTGGGAGGTGTTAACCGTGAGATTTTGGAAAAATTGAATGTTTAATAGCAGTTTCAACGTAGAATAAGTAGGTCTTCTACTTGATAATGGTGGCCATTAACCTCGAACCCAAAACAACTCAAACCAAAAACGAAAGGGACACATTATATCGATTTTTATCTACGAAAACAGTGACCATATCGTTCAATTACAAATAACCTGAACTTATTTTTCCAAATTAAAGAATATAAACAGATTTTTTTTCTTTTAGTGTAAACAATATTCTATTTTTTTTTAATATTGACCTATTTTAATATTAGTCTTTTTCTTTATCGCTAAAATCGCAATGTAAATAATAATTGTTTCGTTTTTTATTTAAAAAAATATGTTTATATTGTTTTTTTATTCATTACCAGCGTTTTTCTTTTTCGCGACGTCAACGGAGTAAACAAATATCATTAAAATTTAATTAAAATTAATATTAATGCCTTTTAGCGATAAAGAAAAAGATTAATATTAAAGTAAGTCAATATTAAAAGAAATTTAGAATATTCCTCGCAATAAAAGGAAAAAAAAATCTATTTAAATTGTATAATTTTGGAAAATAAGTTCAGCTTATTTGTAAACTGAACGATATGGTTACTGTTTCCATGGATAAAAACCGGTGAATCGATATAATGTGTCCCTTTCGTTTTTGGTTTGAGTTGTTTTGGGTTCGAGGTAAATCGTCACCTAAACTCCAATCCTGCCATTTCCCCGAGTTGTTTTTATATAAGAAAATATGAATGATTTTCCTTTATTAAAACCGTCGTAGCGTTGTGCTTTAAACTAACAATTTATTTTAAAAAAATATAAATTTTTACTTTAGCTCCACCTCCACAATTTTTAACATGGGTGGGTAGGCGTTGTTTATTCTTCAAACCGTTCTGAACATGGGGGGATGGGGGTATTTATTCCAAAATTCCGTTTTTTACATGGGAAGATTATGGGTGTTTATTCTGAAAGCCATTCTTATCATGGGAATATTCAGGGTGTTTATTCCTAAAGCTGTTCTTAACATAAGGAGATTGTCGGGTTTCATTCCAAATGCCGTTCTTAATATTGTGAGGCTGGGGTGTTTATTCATGGCCGCCAGTGAATTATAGTACATAGCACTTTATATCTCAAAAACTAGTTGCCTTTGCAAATTTTAAATATGCATTTCTCATTCAGCATCGTCGAAAACCGTTAAGAGTAGTAATTTCAAAACAAATCGTAGAGGTGGACCTAATGTAACAAAATACCTCCCCCCCCAAAAAAAACAGACATCGTGAAATTTACGTTCGTTAAAAGCGTAAAACAGGAATTTTTATATTTAAGAAATAAAGCATAAGTAAAAAATGTTTTGTTTTTTGTTTTTTTCGATAAAACTAATAAACTTGAAAGTACGCTTTTTTTTCAGAATGATTATCCTTCATTAAAACCGTTGTACACAATAGCGTTGTGCTTTAAACTAATAATTTATTTAAAAAAAGAAAAAAGGTAAATTTTTACTTCAGGTCCACCTCCACAGTTTTTAATATGGGTGGGTAGGCGTTATTTATTCTGAAATCTGTTCTTATTGGGAGATTGAGGGTGTTTATTCATAGCCGCCAGTGAATTATAGTGCATAGCACAGGTCTTTATATCTCGGAAACTATTTTCCTCTGCAAATTGTAAATACGATTTTCTTATTTAGCATCGTCGGAAACGTTTAAAAGTAGTAATTTTAAAACAAATTTTGTAGGTTGACCTCCAAGGCAGGATAAGTTACTTTTCTACCTAACTGGATATTTGTGTGTGTGTGTGTGTGTTTTTTTTTTTTTTTTTTTTTTGGTTTGTATTACTGTACACATAGATTCGAAAAAGTAGCCAAAAAACAAATGCATAACAGATATTATCAAAGGCACAATAAGTTACTTTTCTACCAACTGGCTTCTCCAGTTAGGTAGAAAAGTAACTTATCTTGCCTTAGATAACATTTGTTATATATTTATTTTTCGACAACTTTGTCGGGTATGTGTTCAGTAATACAAACCCGTTTGATTTAATGTAACTTTTAGTCGACTCGAAAACCAGTGTTTATCAGTGTATTTAAAAATACAAATGGTGGCGGACACTGTTGATTACGTTGTTTTGGAAAATGAGTTAAAACTAATAAACTATACAATATACTGTCAGAAATCCACTAAATATGTCAGCCTATGTCATTGTCACATATATTCGGTGGGTTTCTCACACTGTTATGTATAGTTTTTAGTTTTTTAACTTATTTTCCCAAACTTAACATATTCAACAGAGTCCATAACCATTTGTCTTTTTCAAATACATTGATAAACACTGTGTGCTTTGCCGAGCTAATTAAACCTTTTACATTAAATAAAAACAAACAAATTAGCCAGTTATGTAGCCAATAAAGTTTGTATAAATAAAGAAAATTATACAACTTTATATGATATATATTTCAATTAATACGATACATTAATTTGATCTTTCACCGATACTTTCGGTTTCAGGGAAATACTTGAAACCTAACCTGTCGTGAGAAAGGTAAAATTGTAAGCGATGCGTCAGACGATAGTTGGATGGTATAACTTACGATGGCAATTTTATTAAGGGATTTTACTTTTACGTATTATTCATGTACTTTCTTATTCGTTTTATTTTATTGATCTACTTCGAGTTTTATTCATTTTATTTGTTGTGCAATGTAAGTTTCATGCAGGTTTTAAACGGTATAAACACTCTCTGAGTTAATGAAGGAATCCATAACAGCAACAGTATCAACGAGGTATTTTTCCAGATTTTATTGGGATGATTTGAGCGTGAAAAATATATTTATTTTTGGTTTAACTTCTGTTTAAAAGAAAGTTGAAATTTACTCTCTGACATATCTTCCTTGTGTGAGAAAATTTTTAATTCTTGTTTAAATTTGGTTCTCTTTCCTATTTGGTTAGCATTCTTCGTCTATTTTCTGCGACTTTCGCGGATACCAGTCTTTGCACGAATATTAAGTTATACGTGCGAAGGTGTAAAACTTTGAAATCGTCACAGTGTTTATAAACGATTGGGGCAGATATCGAGAATTCTCGTTGTGTTTTCTTGTGATGTTCAGACATTTCTACCTTTTGTTGAATAAGAAAGGTTTTAAGGTTAAATAGTTCCAGAAAATTGTATGCCACCTGTTTTTCGGGTAAATTATATTCCACAAACTGATTTTTGGTATAGCAGACGAATTGTTTTAAAGTCTACCTATTTTACACAATCCATTTTCTATAGATAATCATACATTCTTTAATGTGAAGCAAAGCTTCCACTCTTCTCTAATATATACGTAAATGGAATTTTGAGAAAATCAATTTTATTCTCAGTAATTTATTCCATAATCGACAATTTTTGTCGTAATAAGTTTTCAGAACTTTGCTGTATTTCATAATTTTTTGCAATTGTTGAAGTAGTTTTCTTCACTTTTTGCTGGTTTTGCGACACACTTCGATCATTTTTTACTGTCTTTCCTCGTTTTTCTTTTTTCTTTTGTCTATGTTAATTTTTTGCTATTGTTGTAGAATTCATTTATCAATTTTTTCCTGATTTCCTCATTTTTCTGTTGTTATTTCAGTAGAAGACTTTGTAGATTTTTCTCATTCCTTTGTTGTTGTTTCCATTTGAGATTAAACGCATTATACCATCGTAGTCTCCAAGGTAGTATCGTGACATAGGATGATATAGTACGCAGCGCTCCTTCAAAGGAGGAGTAGTGTCTGTAAGGATTGTCTGATAGCAATGGGAAAAATACTGAGAAGTCACACGACATGTCGCATTGGAAAGAATGGAAAAAAAGTATAATACCAGGAAAATCACTTTTATTTTTAATCAACACAACGTTGCTTAGAATTGAATGATGAACAACGAATATTTCACACTCTCATATTATTATTGCCATAGAAATCGATGGAATCGTCCATTTACAATTAAATCAACTGATTTCCTGCTTTAGTTGGAGACACATTTCGACGCACTGTGTGGAAGCTTCACATGTCTCGCGCAGTGAGTTAACATTAGATTGTAATCTATAATGAACTGTAGATAATTTACTGTTAGTTTTATAAAATTGTTTGTATATATAATGGCTTGAATTAAAGTTTAAAATGCAAAAGTCAAGTATCATGCGTCAAATGTGCTCTAAACAGCAAAATTAATTTCAAACACACCCCTGTCATTCAAAAGAACCTACTTTTATATGTCTGGCCTTATTGCTTGTGTGATGATAGTGGCTTAAATTTAAGTGGAAGTCAATTATCGTGGTTCTATTGTACTTTAAGTAGAGACATACCTTTCGAACTCGCCCCTGTCATATCAAAGAGCATACTGTTGATTTTCTGTCGAGCCTTTCGGCTTGTGTGGTAATAAAATATCTAAAAATAGGCTTGTGATGTTATGCTATGAGGTAATGTGCTAACTTTGGTCGAAATCGTCTGTTCCTTCTTTCATCGGATTATTTCGGTTATCGAGTATTGATACCTATCGATTATATGACGATAGAAAACCTATCTAAGAACACTGCCAGGTACATAAAGTACCTTCCTTTGAAATTTCAGAAGAATCGGCCTAGCCGTGTTCGAGTCCATACAAACTCACAATTAAAAATAAACAGAAACAAACAACGTTACTTTCATATAAGAGTAGATGTACGTATTTCGCGTAAAACTTCTTGCGGTTGGACTTCAATCAAAAGTAACATAAACATTTATCGTTTCGACGGTGATATATTTTTTTTCTTCTGAAAATGACAAATAATGTATTCTTTTCTTGCTAAAAGTTAATTGAATTGTTTAAGAGAAAATGATAATGCCTGTTTTTAGGACCTGGAATGGTTAGAAAATTTCGCCGTTTTGTTTTTTCTTTTTTTTTTCACGTTTGTTTTCGTTGCCCCCCCTCCCCGAAAATTACTCAATAGTCCTTAACGTCCGTGTTGTAACATACTTTTATGTTTTGTTTTTGTTTTTTTTGTTTTTTTTTTTGTTTTACAAAGACGTCATCACTTATCAAAGCCCGTGGGCTACTCGAGGATAAGGATTAATGAGTGTACAGTAGCCAATAGGAAAATATCATAGAAATCGTCAGTGGTGGAAATTTGGTGAATTGGGCTACTTAAGAGGATGGCTCATCAAGAACTTGTTTACGTTGGACTTGAAGACAACCATATTGTAGTCAGCTGGAAAGCAGGGAAACTGAACAGTTCCAAAGGCGTGCAATTCTAAAAAAGAAACTTTGTTCATGAAGTCTACGTTTAGGTCTGGGCACAAATAAAGAGATGAGGAAATTATTGATTGTGTTTTTGTTTTTGTTTTTACTTTTACAAAAAAGTCACCACTTATCAAGACCAAGAGGCCACTCGAGGATAATGGTTAATGAGTGTACAGTAGTAAATGGGAAAATATCGTATTAATCGTTCGTAGTGGTAACTTGGAAAATTGGCTTACTTAAGCGAATGGCTCTTCAAGAACTTGTTTATGTTGGACTTGAAGACAACCATATTGTAATCAGTTGGAAAAACGGAACAAAGTTACACAGATTATCGGTTCTAAGAAAAAAACATTGTTCATGGAAATTACGTTTAGGTTTAGGCACAGATAATTGAGACCATAATTAACCATCATTTAGTCCATCACCTTACAGATGCAAAACTTCTTACTGACAAACAATATGGATTTAGACAAGCCCGTTCCACAGCAGATATCCTCACTGTAATCTCTGAACGTATATACCATTCAATGGACAAAGTGGGCGAGGGCAGAGCGGTAGCTCTAGATATATCTAAGACTTTTGACAAGGTATGGCATGAAGGGCTTCTCAGGAAAATCAGATCATACAGTATCACTGGAAGAATACTTAACATAATTAAATCCTTCTTAGATAAGAGAAAAATCCGGATTGTCCTCGACGGTCATACATCTAAACAATATATGAATGCGGGAGTGGCTCAAGGGTATATCCTTGGAATTCTATTGTTCTTAATATTCATAAATGACCTCCCCGACAAAATTGCCTCTGACATGGGTATATATGCTGATGACATCACACTCTATAACAGGCAGGACAGGAAAACAAACGAACACATATCTAAAGAAATTGCAAAAACACTAGAGGATGACCTCCAATCTGTAGTGGAATGGGGACAAAAATGGATGGTCACATTCAATGCTGCCAAGACTAAACTGGTTTCCTTCAATAATTACAAGAAACCTTCTCTGCCACCAATAGCAATGGCAAGTGACTCTTTATCTGAGAGTACATCTTTCAAACTCCTTGGCCTAACGTTTACAGGAAAGATGAGTTGAAAAAATTACATTGAAAGCATTGCCAAGGCCGCTGCAAAGAAGGTAGGCTCTCTCTACCGTGCTAGAAAACTACTAACACCTGAAAGTATCCTGTACCTCTATAAGGCCGCCATTTGCCTGTGTATGGAGTATTGCTGTCACTTTTACATGGTGCATCTGCTACTAGTCTCTCGCTCCTAAACAAGGTTCAAAAGAGAGCCGCCAATCTGATAAGCCCTGAACTGGCATCTAAGCTTCAGCCTCTGCCCCATCGACGAAATGTTGATTCCCTCTGCCTATTCTACAAGTATTTGAATGGTGAATGCTCTGGCGAACTGCAGACACTTGTGCCCCCACGACGTGGGCACCCTCGACAAACCCGACAGGCAGCTAAATCCCACCCCCACACAGTAGATATCTCTAGATGTAAAAGATCTTTCTACTCCAGTAGTTTCTTCCCCAGAACCACTAGACCTTGGAATTCCATTCCAGGTCCCTATTCCCCAACTGTATTGACGTGCAGAAGTGTAACGTGAAACGACATTTTGCCTTGTTTTTTACAAGGTGGTTACCACTTATCAAGGCCCGGAAGCCACTCAGGGATAAGGGTTATTGTAAGTACAGTACGTTAATGTGGATATTTAAAGTGTCTACTTAAGGGGGCGGTTCATCAGGAATTTGTTTACGTTGGACTTGAAGACATCCAAGTTGTAGTCAGGAGGGAAGCAGCAGACGGAACATAGTTCCGCAGGCGTGCAGTTCTAAGAAAGAAGCTTTGTTCATGGAATCTACGTTTTGATTTAGGCATAGATAACGAGTGGGGAAAGTTTTTGACAGTGGATTCAGCCAGACGGGTGTTTTTTTGTAAAGGATTGGCGACGGGGGACCAGAGATTGGAGTTCAGACGAGCATCTGCAATGAAAATAACGATAAAACAAAGATAGGCTTGCAACGTCTCTTCTGTGCGAGAGAGATTGCAGGGAAGAGAAAAGGCCATCCCCCACTAAGCCACGAAGTCTATTTGTACACTGTCAAGGCAGGAAAGATTGTTTTTAGCAGCTCCTGCCCAAATATGGCAGCAGTACTCCATCCTTGGACATACTTGGCTTTTATATAGATAGAGAATTGCATCAGTAGTGAGATATCTTCTTGAGCGGTAGAAGGATCCCACCATCTTTCCAGTGACCTTGGCAACAGACTTGATGTACGTGTTCCATTTCAGATCAGGAGTAAACTCTCCTAGACGAGAGTCATCCATTTCAATTGATGCCAGATGGGGATCAGAGCGTTGATGATATAAAGATAGGAGTTTGGTTTTAGATGCATTAAAGGTAACCAGCCACGTCTTCCCCCACTAAACCAATGATTAAAGTATGTGTTTAGGGAGATCATTGATGTAGATCAGGAAGAGAGTTGGGGCCAGGATGGACCCCTGGGGAACTCCCGCATACATACTGCAGGCCTCTGATTTTTGTCAATCAACCACTACTCTTATGAGCCCATCAGAGAGGAATGATACAAAGATAAAGAGAATATTTCCAGTTATACCGTAGCTGGAGATCTTGTGAAGTAGGCCTTTATGCCATACCTTGTCGAAGGTCTTTGATATGTCAAGAGCAATTGCCCTGGAAAGGAAACTTTTGTCAAGAGATTCACTAATCCTATGAGATATAACCGTTAGCACATCTGCGGTAGATCTTGCAGAACGGAAACCATATTGCGTGTCGCTAAGCATGTTCTGGTTGAAGCTTTTTTAACACTATAATTGGGATGCCGTCAGGGCCAGTTGCTTTACTGGAATCAAGGTTCTTGATTAGCTTGGCGACCTCATTCACAGATATTTGTATGTTACCTAGCGTGTTCTGTGTTATAGAAGGGAATATGGGGAGTTGATGGCCTTCGCCGCATAGGGTAGAATTAGCTGCAAAGTTCTTGGCAAATAGTTTGGCCTTGTCTGAAGCTGAGGAGATGACCTCTGGTCCGTTGATAATGGTTGGGATAGAACGCATGCTTCTGTTCAAGATCCTGTTTGTTATTTGCCAAAACTGGTGGGAACGAAG
The DNA here is from genome assembly GCF_053919585.1 of Euprymna scolopes. NCBI lineage: Eukaryota > Metazoa > Mollusca > Cephalopoda > Sepiida > Sepiolidae > Euprymna > Euprymna scolopes. The sequence continues at coordinate 58,023,464 of NC_136524.1, forward strand.
GCGCTGATCAGTTACTTTGGATTTAACAGACTGGGCATATATCTCTCTTGCAGTTTTTATTACTCTTTTACAATGGTTGCTGGCGTTCCTGAAAGCAGCTTTAGTCTCAGTGCATCTATTACGTTGGTAGCTATGTAAAAAGTGATTTCTGTGCGCGATGGCACCAGCACATTCTGGGGAGAACCATGGCTGGCTGGTAGGTTTTTGTTGGAATTTTTAGATGGTATTAACCGGTCTATGCCTACAATTAACCATTCGGTCAGGTCTGATACTATAGAGGACACATCATTTTTAAACATGGAATGCAGAGGTATATCAGATATAAATGTACGGAAGCTATCCCAATCAGCCATGAAGTATCGGTATACAGTACGGTGGAGGGGTACGTCTGGAGACTTATTACATTTCATTTTTATTTTAACTGATACGACGGAGTGGTCGGAGGATTCTAGAGGAGAAAGAGCGGAATATGAACATAGTTCAGGGGAAGTTGAGAGAAAAAGGTCTGGGAGGCTTGCATATTGACCTGTAGTATCGGGCACACGGGTGGGATCGCGAACTATCTGAGTGAGGTCATAAGCAATGGCAGAATCATGACAGAACCTCCTCTCATCGTCCGTCTTATTTGAGTTGGTCAGCCATTCCACGTTATGGACGCTGAAGTCACCACAGATGTGGATGTTAGCCGAGGGGGGTGCAGACAGGACGTGGTCTATTTTCTCAGATATGCTCTTAAAGATAGTAACTCCGCTGTTGTGGGGCCGATAGAGGGCAAATATAAATGCAGTGGTGTTAGCAAGTGCAACCCGGAAGCACATATAAGGTAAATTAGGATCTTTTCTAGAGATATCCCTGCCACATGGGAAGCCATCTTTTATGTAGGCACATATTCCATGCCCATGGCGATATTGGGGGTCAGATTTAGATGTTAAGTTAGAGTATCCGTCAATTATGAACTCATCTAGGGAAGTGGTCGAACCTATTCCAGTTTCACTTAGAAAGAATATATCCGGTTTCGTCTCCTGTAATTGGGTTTCAACCTCTAGAAGGTTGGAACGTAGACCTCTGATGTTGGAGAAGGAGACATGGTAGTAGGGGTCTACGTTGGAAGATGGGGTTCTAGGTGTATTCGAGTTTTTTTCTGGAGATGTTTCATGTTGAGGTTTTGGGATCTTGCTGCCCAAATCCCTACGTAGCACCCCAGTAGTTGTTGCCCCTGATAGTAGCCCTACACCAAAGTGACAATACACCTTGTTTCGGGTGAAAATGTAATACTACGAAAAATATTGATAGTGTTTTCAGCTAGATGAGTGTTTTTCGTGAAAGGCAGGCCAGGGTGTGGCCATAGATTGGAGCTCCGATGAGTACTTGCCATGAAAATAACAATAAAATGGATACAGGCTTGCAACGTTTCTTCTCTGGGAAAGATGTTTCAAGGAAGAGAAAAGGGCACCGCCCATTATGCTATGAAGTCTATTTTGAACTCTGTCAAGGTACGATAAGCTGCTTCTAGCAACAGTACTCCATCCTCGGATTTAGATTTAAGATGATTTGCTATAAGAAAAACAAAATTATAACGTAAGAACCTGAATTTCAAATAATTCCATCTTTTATCTTCATATGGCGAAATTTTTAAAAAAATCCAAAAGTTAATGTTGGTTTGGAAAAATTACAGTAGTCTTTACCGGACTAAATGAACTTTCACGTATTTTTCGTAAATTTCCACGTATTTTTAATATTTATCTGAACGATTAAATAAGGAATCAACTTTTTAAGAGCTATAATCTTTTTCATAAGCGATATATACATATATATATATATATATATATATATATATGTGTGTGTGTGTGTGTGTGTGTGTGTGTGTGTGTGTGTGTGTGTGTGCGCACCAATGAGGCTGGCCAGTACCAGATGATTTCAGCTAGAGGAGTGAAAGACAGTCCAGGAATGATGGATTAGAGCTCAGACGAATGCTTTCCATGAAAATAACGATAGAGCAGAGACAGGCTCGCAACGTCTCTTCAGTGGGAAAGAGGGGATGCAGGGAAGCTCCAGCCCAGATGTGGTAACAGTACTCTATCGTTGGCCGTACTTACGAAGGTTACAACTTCTGTGATTTGTTGTAACACCAAAATCTGTCATTCTTTTTTCTTCTTGATTCATAGCTTGTGCCTTAAAGGCGTGCGTGATTTTCTTTTGCCATTAGTGTTTCCGGCTTCTGAAAAACTGGAATCAATATAAGATGATTCCACACACCGTGATAATGAAACATCCGAAATCTTAAAGGAAATATGTGTCTCCTTTAAAAAATTGTTTCGGCGTGACCACATTAACTAGAATAATGAACTATTCAACTTATTATAAAAACCAGGAGAATATATTTCTCGGCGTTGTTCACAAGTTATGCAATAATCATGCTCATTTGGCAGTCGGATTGGTGTATATTCAGACTCTTTATTTCTTGTAATTATTTTCTGTTCAATATATTTTGTTTCCATTTATTACCGTTCTTCCGGATTTTTATGGGACATCAGCGCTGTCGACGAGGAATATATTGGAACTAGAACTTATGTCATCCAGAATACTTTTATTCAAGAAGCTGCTAGAAAAATTTTGGGATCATTCTAACGCTTCAGTAGATATCTCACTGCTGGTGCGATTCTCTACCTGTATGAGAGCCAAATATGTCAAAAGATGGAATACTCTTGCCATATCTGGACAGGATAAGCTGCTAGAAGCAGCTTCCCCTGCCTTAAAAGTTCAGAATGTACTTCGTAGCCTAGATAAACCAAGCAAATATTGGAACTTGCCAGAGAGCTGAAAAGATTATGGGTTCATTTTAATTGTTGTAGCAATACATGTAGACACACTGGCAACAGTTTAGACATTATGTAATGCGCGAATCTAATCAAATATTGGGCAAAGTATTCACGTATGAAACCAACACATATAACACCTTCCAGAGAGAAGCAAATTGAAATAACAATAGGGGAAAAATATACAAGGGAATTTGCATGAACAAAAGGAGACTTAAAGTAACAAAAAGAAAACATAATCTGCTCCCCTCCCCAAATTTTCATAAAGGGTAAAGATGTACTGTCGGTGGTCAACATCAACTAGACCTCTCATGCAAAAAAAAAAAAAAAAAAAAAAAAAATGCCGACAGTACTGAAACATTGTGGAGGCTTAATTCCACTTAAATCACACAAAAAAAACCTAACAGTTGTTGTCAGCAATAAATTAATGGTAAACGGTTGTAGGCACCTTTGTGGCCATATCTTTAGCAGTTTCTTACCGTTATTAGCGCTGCTCATGGTAGGGATGTTAGATTTACCGTTGCTTGGCTTTGGTTTGTAGTCAACGTCAGTATCTTTGCTCTGGCTATTAAATGTGACAAGGTAAGTGCTTCAAGATTTGATGCCTGCTGGAGTTCGATGAAGATGGCATCAGAGAACCCCGTAACAAAAGCTAGTTTGGCAGGCCTTTCCAAATCAACTCCCTCAAAGCCATTCAACCGACCAACCGACCAACCGTCTGATGTCTGCGTAAACGTTATCTGCTCGCAAAGTTTCTCTAATCACGATCAACTTCCTTTAGGCTGTGAACGCGATATCCATGAACGCCTGCTTTAACCAAACATCTTTTTTCTATTCATTAGTGTGGGGACGATTAATCAGAATCGGAATCGGGAATTGAAAAAATTGGAACTTTTTGGCGTATTCGAGTTCGGACAAGTAACTTGTGTCTGTTTTCCGATGTCAAAAATGAGTGTTTATCCTTCTAATTCTTTGTTTTTGTTTAAAACTTACTTTTTCACGGCTCGTATTAATAAGAAAACGATGAACATTTATAGATGTTAAATTACCAGTAAAAACTAAAATCTATAGGCCACGCCCATAAGAGTATTTTTACATGTCTTAAAATAAATGTACATATTCAAGGGTTCTTGCGATAACCCTCCCCCAAACAAAACAACCTTATATTCAGAAATGTAAAAAGAATCGGAATCGGGAATTTAGAACAGAATTGTACATTGTATCGGAATCGGGAAAAAATATTGGAATCGTTCCATTACTACTATTTATATATATTGCGTGCTAGAAATCATGGATTGGGCTAGGAAGACGTCACTTAGAAAGAAAAAATAAAACAGTGTTCTACTGACAATCACAAGAAATGAATGTGATCAAAGTCAAGTATATAAACGAAAAGGTTAACAAGACCGAGTTAACTGTCAATATGCAGTCTGTACACAAAGAAAAGAAACAGTGAACGTCACTATTAATAAATGCAGTAATCTATCCATAAGGTGACATAAAAATATCTATTACGGAATTAGGATCATTTGGGACGATTAAGAAATTTACAAACAACTACACTTGCACAAATGCAACATCAAAACCAGTATTTAAAAATAAATTTTTAAAATCAAAACACCGTATCTGTATGACATGACGGAGGACCTCATCAAAGCAAGAAGACCAGGTTTGATAGCAATAAAACTATTGTGACTCTAGCAAAGGTTCATAAAGAGAGACGCGAACAACAGGTTTAGGTAGAAAGAATATATTGCACAAGAAAGTGAATATAATAACGTTTATCGGTATTTCCGATTGTTATGTTAAACAATATGTATTGCTGCGTTGTGTCGCGATAATTCCCCACGAGAGTATAAAGCTCGGGATGTTTATAATGTGCAGAAGTGTCCATTGCGAGTGAATAAAAAAACAAAAAAAAACAGAACAAAGTAAAACTGCTTAATAAGATGTTTCTTCGCCCCAGAGTGAAGTTGAATAGTGCAGAAAAATAAATAAAATAAATAAATAAAAAATGAATAAGTAAATGAATTAATAAATACATAAGAAATAAATAAATGAATAAAAAATGATTAAATAAATAAATAAATAAATAAAAATCAATAAATAAATAAACATATGAAACTTGTAAAAGAACGTAGTGAAACATGAAACACAAAATACTGTCATATCAATATTGCTAGAGATACTAATAACAAAGCTGGAAACCCTGCAAAAAGGGTACGATGAAGTCGGAATAATGAAAAAGGGATTTTGAAAACGTAAGAAGTGGCACTGGTTACAACAACTGAAAAATCAAGAAAAAGTCTTCAAGAGCAGAAACCAACATAGCTGCATGCAAACGTACACATGTGATTTCAAATAGAGTTAAATATTAGTTATAGAGATAAAATATTATATATAAAATCAGGGCTATCTTATAAACACTAACATGCATATATATATATATATGTATATATATATATATATATATATGTATATATATATATATATATAATTTGAGGTTGCTATTTTCCAAAGGTAAGGCAACCAGTGAAATATAACGAGGTTCATACAAGAGTGCTCAATACAGAAGTAGAGCAAAGTACATGTGTCTTTGCATAAGCAGTAATTTGTTGCTACACAGTCATGAGTATGTTTCGGTCTACTAGTATTTACTAACTAGAGACCTCATCAGGCAACAACCCTTATTTTCGAAAACGGAATTCAAATTAAGAGTGAAAATCTATCCTCAGCAAAAGAAGGCTTTTTTGTTGCCTGAAGAGGTCTCTAGTTAGTAAATACTAGTAGACCGAAACATGCTCATGACTGTGTAGCAACAACCTAGTGCTTATGTAAAGACAAATGTATATATACACAGGGTGTCCCCAAAGTCTGGCTACATTATGTAGCCAGACTTTGTGGAAGCGTCCTTTGGATTATGTAGCCAGACTTTGTGGGCAGCATGTGTGTGTATATATATATATATATATATATATATATATATATATATATATATATATATATATATATATATATATATAATTCAAACACTACCGTGTTTGAATATATGTTTAAGTTGCACTTTTAGTGATTTAGACCTGCTTCAAAGCATCACCGTTTACTCATTTTTCGAACAAGTTTCAAACAATTATTACAGTTTATAGACCACTTTCTCAGCTATATTGTGAAAAAAAATTTCAATTTTGCTTCAGTAAAACAAAAGTTATGATGACCAGTGTTCACAATCGTGAAAAAAAATGTAAGGAGGTAAGCGACGTTTTTTATCACTGGTTTCCATAGCAACCACATCCCTTCAGCGACTAGTGTTGCTACTGATTCACCGCTCTAGCGAAAAGAGAAGTAACAAGCGAAACAGAGAAAATGAAACAATGAAAGGGAGATAATTGGGGGAATTTTATTGAAACAGACGAGTGGCGTTTATTTTTACTACATATATGTATGTTACGTTTATAGAGGCAAAAAAATAAATAAATAAGACGGTAATTAAACAAATAATAAGTGAATTTATTGGAAGACTGGAAAAGCGATGGATTACAATAGAAAAATGCGAACATGAAAAGTAATATGGTTAAGCTTAAACATGGAAAAGTAAAGGATTAGTTGTTAAAACTAGAAAAGAAAAGAACAAGATATTCTAGAAAAAATTAAATGTATAACTAAACATATTGCAGCATTATTTTTTAAATTCAATTTAACATTATATAATTTAAGTTATAAATTTATTATATTTTTTAGTAGAATATCTTGTCCTTTTCTTTTTCAGTCTTAACAACTAGTTCTTTACTTTTCTATGTTAAAGCGTTACTATATTACTTTCCCTGCTCACATTTTTCTATTGGAGTATATATATATATATATATATATATATATATATATATATATATATATATATATATATATATATATATATATATATATATATATATATACACACTAGCACGCAGTCCGGCGTTGTCTGATTATAAATTACACTTAAATACAATATTTAAATTTATGAAGGTTCCGTAGTTACTATTATACAGTCGATTCGCTTCAGATTATTATATTGTAGTCAATATACAGTAGTAATTCTCAAAGTTTTTAAGATATGAATTGGGTGCCATCAGCTAGAATCGAAATCAAAACATATACCGTTCTAGTGTTGTTCCTTACAATTTGTAGCTAGGTCCAAACGCAAATGAAAACTTCAAAAATTAATGTAGTTAAACGTATGCATGTATATTTTCGCACGCGTAGTAGATACACGTTTAGTAAGCTTTCACCAAGTTTCGACTTTTCAATTTTAACCGCTTAGCATATGTTTTTACAGGTTAAAAATATATATATATCGAATCTCTTCCACGGGTTTAAATCCCCTATATGTAAAGTCTAAAATCTGTAGATCAAAAAATTGATAGAGCAGTTTCCTAGAGACCAATCTGCACGCACACAGACAAAGTCAATTATCTATCTATCTATCTATCTATCTACCTCCCTATCTCTCTCCCTCTCTTTCTCTTTACATATATATATATATGTGTGTGTGTGTGTGTGTGTGTGTGTGTGTGTGTGTATTAATAATTATTATAGTAAATAATTATATATATGTATGTGCATACAATATTATTAGAAAAAATATATAAAAAATATTTTTTTTTTCAAATTTTGTATTCAACCATAAATATTCTTAGCTTATTTAGATAGCTCGATAGTGCTATATTAGAGCTATAAATGCTTTTATATTACAACGCTTTACTGAGAACATTCATTCATTTCATGCTCATCCAATAAAAAGGCTCAGCGTTATTTATTACAAGCAAGCACATTTCCTGGATTGCGTTGGAAATTGTCTTGAAAATGCCTGCCACATTGTGTCGCAGTACCAACAATCTTTTTAAATTAGTATTTATCATCTATAATATAGTTTTATAGTAGGGGAGAAATCCTTCTAAATTGATGCAATTTTTATTTTTGTTCCTATCCAGCGTGCCTCTTTTTCGGGAGCTGGATTTTTCCCACATTAAAAACCGACCTAGTGTGTCTAACTCTGCTCTCTTGGGGCTGGGGGCAAGTAAATAGAAACATTAGAAAAACCCTACGTCGATTAATTAACGTTTCGACGATCTTCAGCAAGAATTCACTTATAATAGAACAACATTGGGAAAATGTATTGTGTTTTTAGTTTAATGTATTTGAACTTGTTTACTTAAATAATTAAATTTTGTATATGTGTATGTGTGTTTGCGTACGCTTGCGTGTGTGTGTATATTGTTGTAAGTATGAACATGCCAATGTAGTTCTAATAGTCTTTTTGTCTCTCTATCAATCTGTCTAACTATATGTCGATTAAAAATTTCAGGCTCTAGGTACGCTGAAATGTTGTTTTTTTGTTTTTTTTTTTGTTCCTGCCAACTATCTAATACCAGACACCCTGGGCGTAAGAGATATGAAGAAATGGAACTGAAACATGCTTAAGCCTCTGCACTTGCACCGGACGTCAAAGCAACGGTGCTCACTCCTCTAATTGGACACCCGGCTCGTTTCGAAGGAAGTCGGAGGGTCGGAGATTGCGATTAGTCTAGGGTTCAAGATTGTCAACAGTGAATAGTGGGTGGTATATACACTTTGTCAGATCTTTCAAAGGCTTCTGGAATCGCCGGTTGTCCCACTACGGCAACCCGCTACTGTCTCCGATTCCCCTCTACACCGTTTTTTTTTTGTCTTTCCCTACGTCTCTCCGCCCTCGTTAATAACCCCCATCTTTTTCCCCCCTTTTTTTTTCAGAAGAATAACAACGAAATAAGATAAATTGTCGGCGTCGCTAGACTTTGTACGAATAAACATGTTACGATCTGATATGCACGTCAAGGTAAATACAAAAGAGCATAAAAACCAAAGAAACCACTAGCCGGCCGCCCATCAAAACCCGTTTCTCATCTCATTTCATCTCTTTCTCCCTCTCTCTCTCTCTCACACACACACTCTCTCACACAAACACCTTCTTTCTCTCCCTCTCTCTCTCTCTCTCTCTCTCTCTCTCTCTCTCTTAAACCCACCCAAACACATACACCATTCGCCCTGCCCGGACGGTTAAGGAAACGTATGCACTTGGCAGGGCAAAGATTTCGGGAGGGGGGGGCGGTCGAGAAAGCAGCGCAAAAATCCTGAGGGGGTGGGTTATTAGATGCTATAGAAAAGACGGAAAGGAAACTGGGAGGTCGAAGGCAGGGATAAAGAGATGTGGTTGGAGGGTAAGGGTAAGCGTAAGGGTTAGGGTTGAAATATGGATTGGCTTGAGGGTGAAATAACATAGGATAAGAAAAATAAACGACGTCGGAGAAGACAAAAACAAATGAGTAAAAGAAGACAAAGGAAACAAGTACACACACACACATACACACAATACACACACATATATATAAATATATACATATATATGTACATACATATATATATATATATATATATATATATATATATATATATATATATATATATATATATATATACTAGCAATAGGTGTCCGGCGTTGCCCGGGTGTTTGGAGGTGTATGCTGAGCAAAATAAAAAAACAAAAAAAAAACAAAAACAAAACAGTATTTTTCTTAAACCTTGACCCATATTATGACCCATGTATATTTATTGTTTTGGGTTCAAATCAAGTTATTAAGTTAGACCCATGTACAAGGAACCAATATCTAAAATTTCAAGTGTTTAGACGCAAAACTGTTGGAGGAGTTTGGTAGAGTTCTCAAAGATCAAATCGTTGAACTTTGACCCCTTAACAGCGAAATTTCTGACCGAACCCCGATCACATCGATTTCCCCAAATCTCAGTATCCTGTATATCAAATTTCGCGTCTGTAGACTAAAAATTAACAGAGTTATTGCGTAGGGAAATGTACACAGACACACACATAGACACACACACACACACACGCACAGACACGTTCACTTTATATATATATGTATATATATATATATATATATATATATAGAGAGAGAGAGAGAGAGAGAGAGACAGACAGAGACAGAGAGAGACAGAGAGATTAGAAAGCATGAATCAAAGAGGGAATGATAAACTACGAGAAATTATGAACTTAAAAACAATACGAAAGAGTAGGAGATAAGTAAGAAAAAAAGAAGAGGAAACAAAGGTATAAGTCATAACGAAGAATAAAAAAAGAAATAAACGACCAAAAGCAGAAGAACGAGACTAATAAGAAGAATGAAAAGAAAGTAATGATAAATTCTAAGTATAAACATGCAACGAAAGAAAAAAGAAAAGAAGAAACATAATATTAATGATAATAAAAAGACGAAGAAGAAAAAGAAGAAGAAGAAGGAGAAGAAGTGGAAAAACATAGGGAAAGGAAGAAAAAGAAGAAAGAAAAGAAGAAAAGAGAAGAAAAAAAAGATGGAAATGTATTAGTCAGAATAAAGATAAAAACAAGTAGCAGTAGTAGAAAAAGAAAAAGAAATATATATTGAAAGATGAAAAAGAAAAAGAAATATTGAAATGTACATGAAAAGATAAAAAAAAAGGAAAAGATAAGAATTTGAAATAATGTACAAAAAAAAGTACTTTACGTATAAAGTGAAAATACTAACACAAAAAGGAAGGAATCTTGGAAAAATTTAAACGCAAAAAAAAAGATTGGAAAAAATAAATCGAGATTAATGAAAATCAAACATACAGAAAAAAATATGGAGAAGTATTTTTAGAGAAAGAAATCACAGGAAAATTGACATGAAAGAGATATAAGAAATAATAGATCAGATATAAGAAAAGTGAAGGGGAGGGGTTATTGAAGAGAAAATATTCATGATAAAAGGTATTAATACAAATGAACACTGATAGGAAGCAAAATCGCAAGATAGAAATCATTGTCCATAAAAAAAAAAATGAAAATAAGGAACTAAAGAAAATACACATAAGAATCAGTTGGAAAGAGAAGGAAATTGGATTGTTAATCACAGACGCAAAAAACAAAATGGAGGACGCTGGAATAATTTGGAGAATATCTAGTTAAAAGGAGAACAACGGCAAATAATAGGCACAGCAAAGGAGAAAAAAATATATGAAGAATGAAAAAACGGGAGATATAAACACGTGAGAGAGATATAGAAGGAGAGAAAGAGAAAAAGATAGATAGAAGGGGAAGTAGAGAGAAGGAAGTGAGACGAGTCTCGGAGAGAAAGGTAATAACCGAAAACGGTGCATTCAGAGCTTGGAAGCCGTCGGAAAGAATGGGCGGTCGCATGAGTGAATCCATGTTTGATGAAGCGATAAAACAAGCGGACTTATCTTCTATAGGCCGCAATTAACATCGGAGAACAGAACAAAGAGGGGAAGAGAGAGAGAGAGAGAGAGAGAGAGAGAGAGAGAGAGAGAGAGAGAGAGAGAGAGAGAGAGAGAGAGAGAAATGTTTGGAGAACACAGTAAAGACAAAACACTACTGAGAAATACAAGGAACGAATAGGGAGAAAGAGAGAGGGAGAAAGAAAGAAAGAGACACAGAGAAAGATTAGGCAACAGAATTGTAAAGAGCAAAGAAAGACAAAAATGAAACAACGACAATTCAGAGAAAGAAGGATGAGTATGACAGTAAAGATTGTAGAGAGAATGAGGAACTAAAGCAATTGCGAAATACAGAGAAAGGGTGAAAGAAAAATAGCAAGGGATAGAGATAAAAAGAGAGCACACATATATATGTATATATATAGAGAGAGAAACAGAGAGATAAACAGAGGGAGAAAGAGAGAGAGAGAGATTTAAAGACGTTAAATGTTGTTAATAAAAAAAAAAAAAACTAAAAAGAAAAAAATGCGGTAAAAATAGATAGATAGATAGATAGATAAATAGCGAGGAAGAATAGAGGGAGAGAAATCAAATTGATAGCCGAAGAGAGGATGATTTTGGACAGCATTGGTGACAGTGGTAGGGGCAATTACCTCTCAAGGTTGGGAAAGGGGTATGTGGGTACGTGCGGGGAGCGGCGCTTGAAGAATTGTAATGCGTTCAGAGATGCGCGGGAACGTGCAATGGTCGATCGCTGTGGGCGCCTAACAGACGCTGATCAAATCTACTACGTTTAATTATGTCGATGCTCTCGTGGGGCAAGACGTCGTAGATCCTGCGAGGCAAAACTGGCCGCGCTAGGATCCACCAGGCTGATCCCAGAGGCCTCGTAGACATCGAAGGTTAGAAAAAAGAGGTTGGTGGGTGCGGCTCTATTTTGCGGGGAGATCGGCAGGGTTTGG